>NW_012192597.1:74245-105769 GCF_000956335.1 Plasmodium fragile | reverse complement strand
TTTTTTTTTTTGGGAAGATCTGTCTTTTGTTCCCCCTCCGCTTTATACAACTGGTTGGGACTTATAGATCAAATTTGTTTTATTAAATCGAACCCCGTTTTTTTTTTTTTTTTTTTTTTTTTTTGGCTAGCTCCAATTGTTCATTCGGCGTATCGTTATAATCTGTGCTTGTGTTACAAATGATGTCTGCCTTCGTCAATATGCGTGCATACCCCTGCTTATGCATGTGAATGTATGTTTATATGCACTTGATGACGTAGATGGGAAACTGGGAGGAAGTGTTCCCTTTTTTGTTTTTGTCAATTCGGAAGGTCCCAAATGTATTGTGGTATGGATTTCCTTGACGACGTGCTGGTGATTAAAAAAAGGCATCATGGCACAAGCGTGAAGACGCGTATGCGTACAATTATGCGGCTGTATCTACGCGGACACGCATCAGTGCAACCATTCAACCAATATAGCACACAAATGTTGAAAGATTGAATTCGTTAAAGCTAAATAACAAGGACATTGTGCAAATGTTAAAAAGGAAGCGGAACGGAAGTTTAATTGATGAAATTCAAACTGCATACACAAACGGGAAGTTAAAAAGAAAAATGGGCAGAACAAAACGAAAAGTAAATAGAGCAAAAGGCCAAATGAGCAGGGGAAAAAGGAAAATGGGTAAAGTATAAAGAAATATTTAAAACCGAAAAAATGTCTTTAATGCAGAGAGGGCGCACAACCTCGTTTGTCAGATAAAGTCGCGCAGGGGGGCACCTGGGCAGATGATTGATCAACTGGTTGCAACTCTTCTGGCTGCACCTTAACACATGGTTGCACAAATGCAAATTATTAAAGAAATAAAATTATGGCCTCATTTTTACGTATGCACAGGAAAACTGATTTATGTGCGCGTGTGTATTGGTGTGTGTGAAAGTGTGTGTACGCCCGTAGGTATCCTTGAAGATGATGCAATGTGGGCAATAACCAGATCGAAAATAAAATAGTAATGAACGAAATCAAACAAAAAGTAAAACACAACGAATGGAGCAAAAAACAAATGAACATAAATACATCTGCACTGTTTTAGCAATGTCGATTTTTTTTTTTTTTTGTTTAATTTTTCCCCATCCACCAGAAGAGCATCAAACTACTCGTTGTAAAACTATCCGTTTTGTGTATTGAGCGTTTAAACAGCTTCTCTTAAATACTGAGCAACGGTTGCAATGGTGACGACAGAGCGTTAGGGTTGCACGCTTTGTGGCATGAATACCCCTGTTAAAACTAACACAAAGCCATATTTAAAAAAAATGCATAAATAAACCAGTTCTGCAAAAATTTACTCGGTAAGCATATAAAACGTTGCTTGTAAAAAGAAGGAAAAAATCCCTCTTCAAACATAATGTGTGGCTCATTTAATTAAAATTTGTGTTATATGCTATTGCCTCTTGAGTTGTCTGATTAAGGATTAATTTGTAATGCGTTGTCATGTGTGCTTTTTTTTTTTTTTTTTTTTTTTATACACCCCTCATTGTGTGATGAGAAGACTACTGTGTGAGGTAAAATGTTTCCAACGTGAAAATCGGCTTCTACATTTGGAGAAAAAGCGGAGAAAAACTGCCATAAGTTAACGTGATGCCCACGACGTAGAGGGGCCAAGCCATTCGTGCGCGCTGCAGAGCTAGTTAGTCACTTTTTGCAGCTATTTCTATTCTCCCCATAGCTAGTCGGTTAGTCCATTTAGGTATTTCTACGCGTTCTGAAGGTACCTTGTGCCCGCATTACACTAATTTGAAGAGCTTCCCTTCCTCATAATGTGTCCACAACGGATGCATTCACTTTAAGGGTGGACAAACAAAAGGGAGAAAGACTCCAGAGAACAAGTGTTACTCTGTCACTTTGAACATGAACATTATACATGTGTGTGCGTCGTGGCCTGAATTCCATTTACCGTGCACGACAGCTCAAATAGCAGTAACAGAAAAAAAAAAAAATGGCATACACACGAAAACGCATGATGATGTGTTCCATTGCTGCTCATTTTTTTTTTTTTTTTTTTTATACACCCCTCATTGTGTGATGAGAAGACTACTGTGTGAGGTAAAATGTTTCCAACGTGAAAATCGGCTTCTACATTTGGAGAAAAAGCGGAGAAAAACTGCCATAAGTTAACGTGATGCCCACGACGTAGAGGGGCCAAGCCATTCGTGCGCGCTGCAGAGCTAGTTAGTCACTTTTTGCAGCTATTTCTATTCTCCCCATAGCTAGTCGGTTAGTCCATTTAGGTATTTCTACGCGTTCTGAAGGTACCTTGTGCCCGCATTACACTAATTTGAAGAGCTTCCCTTCCTCATAATGTGTCCACAACGGATGCATTCACTTTAAGGGTGGACAAACAAAAGGGAGAAAGACTCCAGAGAACAAGTGTTACTCTGTCACTTTGAACATGAACATTATACATGTGTGCGTCGTGGCCTGAATTCCTTGTCCGTGCCCGTGGCGGGGAGAGGACCCCACCCATTGGCATGAGCGTATGTGTACACGTGAATAAATTTACACATGTGCATTTAACAATCGGATGGTAGGCGTAAAAATACACGAGAGTAATCCATCTAAAATAAGCAGAGTTTAAGTGATAATTTGTTCATTCAAAGACAGGATGCGTTTCTCCATGTGAGAACAAGCATATATAATGTCAACCGGTTTGTCTTATCCTTGACGTTATACTGAATTTTCGCTTGGGGAAGAGAGTCCCTAGAGAAAGAAAGGGGACTCTCATGAATCGCCCTTTTTGCAGGCATCTTTGTGGAGAAATCGTTTCATCATCGCTGGTAGGGGGTGTAGAAGTGTATGCACAATGGTACATTCATTTTGCTAAATCAATGGTTTGGCAAAAAAAAAAAAAAAAAAAAAAAGGAATAAAAGGATACCTAAATTATGCTACACTAACTCCTTTCTCGTAGAGGAAACAAATGAACACCCAAATGATATATATTAACACATACATGAATCTGTAATGGATAGGAAAAACAGTTTTGCAAAAGGAAAATAAGTTTATCCCTTCTTATGACAACACGTTCTCTTTTTTTTTTTTTTTTTTTTTTTTTTTTTTTTTTTTTTTGTTCACGAAAGTTACGCGTAGCAAATAAAATGCAGCCACACATTACTCGTTATGTGCTAATAGTGCCCAGCGAATAGGGTGCCCCTTTGACTGTTCAGTGTTGCCATTTGCAAAATGAAAGGGTGTACCAGCGGCCATGGCTGTACAAACCAACAATTAAACCTTTGACAAATGGGAAAAAAAAAAAAAAAGAAATTAAAAGAGGGCAGTGAGAGGCCAGAGGAAGTCCTGATCAAGTGTGAAGGAAAGAGTGTACAAAATGATCTGCGATGTGTTATCATTTGTACCCGCCATGGGCCAAGAGGGCATTCTAAGTATTATCTGTACAGTTTACTACACCATTGGATGTTTTGTCCTCCTCCTTTCTTTCCATGTCAAATCAATAAATGAATGGTCTCTCCATGGGAAGAATTTGTACATCAAAGTGGAAAAGGGTGAAACGCATGGGGAAAAAACGCACTCTACATTTTCGAAGCTGAGGAGAAAGATAGACCAAATGACAATTTCGAAAAAGCACTTTGCGCATTTTTATGTGATCGGCTTGGTTGTCAATTCTGTGCTGCTCATCTGTGTAAGCTGTATTTGCTGCAGCTGTGCAGAAGCGCACATTCGTACAAGAGCACATGCATGAAAGCATGCTCATGTGAAAGCACACACAAATGGGGAAATGCGTACGTGGAGGCATATATACGTTACATTCCTTACACATGCGCTCTTTTGCTTCTTTTCCCTAGGACCTGCGTCAACGTGGCGGGAGTGAACAAACCGGTAATGCACATCCAACGAACTCTTTTCTTCAACATAGGAAGAATATTAGAATAGCACATGAGGGTGTATACACGTGTTGGTCTAAGAATGCTGAGACGAAAAGCTCCAAAGGATGGACACCCCTAATTTCATCGCTGCAAGTGTGTTATTACATATGATGACGTTTTTCTTTTCTTTTCTTTCCTTTTTTTTTTTTTTGTTGTAGTCCTGCATTGTATGTCCATAACGAACGTTTTGCTTCAAGTTCAGTTGATCAGGAGGCTACTGGAGCAGCTGTTCGTCGTAAGGACGACACCGAAATCGGTCATGCACGTTTTTTCGTACCTTTTGGGCGTAACGTAATGAATGCTGATGGGGGAGGAGAGATCATAGCCAAAGGGAAAACACCGGGAAAAACCTTACGTGGAACACCTCCATAGTCTGATGATACACTGTCGCCAAATCACCTAGCCATATGAAAAAAGAAAATTAACACACCTTCTCTTTGCCCTCCCTCCCTTCAGCTTCTACCTTGTGACGCCCTATTCCCTCCACAATAATGAGAAAAGGGAGTATACAACAGTAGGGTTAATCCCAGTTGTTATGTTCCTTCTGGGGACATTAATTCAGGTAAGTGTCCTCCTCGATGGATAGGTATCCGATTTTGATAATTAGTATCTTCTCCCATTTTATCTAAATGGGGTTAGACATATGCATATAAATTTGCAGATAAGCACACAGTGATGCCTACTCTTATGTATTATTTTCTGTTCCCTACGTCAGTATGATTCCCATGTTCGCTTGGCGAAGCTTCGTCCCAAAGGTTTGTTAAGAAATTGAGAGCAAAGTAGAAAGTAGGTATATTTGAATGTACACGCTGTAAAAGAAAGCAGCATCTGATTCCATTTCGATTTTATCCCTTTTCTAGGACCAAAGAATTTAGACAGTCCGTACAAGGTGCCGCACGGGGGCCTCTTCTACTTTGTGAGCTGCCCACATTATTTTGCCGAAATTTTAATCTACCTGTCCTTTTTGCTACTGAACTGGAATTTCATCAGGTAAGAACTTGAGTGCGTGACCGAAGCGAGCATGCACAATAGGAAAAATAATATAGAGCGGAATTACATCAAAAGTGCGTAGCGCGACACGATTTTTTCCCTTTCCTCCCATCCATTGTCCTTAGTCTGCTTAGCTGCACCTTCGTTTGCCTAATTTTGATCAAAACTGGTAACTCACATTTCAACGATGCGCGCATAAAGGGGGGGCTCCTGTTTATACAAAAAGCACCTTAAGAGTGGTTCATCTGCGTGTACGAGTTCCTATCCCCACTTGAGGTCGTCACCACATGAGTGTACTTGCCCCTCTTCCCGAACTAGGCTTGCAAACGCACAAATGGTATCTCAGAACAGCTCGAGAAGCATATCCCAAGTAAGACAAAATGGGTAGACGCCCAATCAGTTTTAATTTAAAAAAAAAAAAAAAAAAAAAAAAAAAAAAAAAATTTATTTCTTCTCAGACAAAGGAAGGCCATTTTCCCGTATATCTTGTGAGCACGACCAAAATGAACCTGTCGAATTGAAGATCATATAAAGAGTGGCATCATTTTTACACAGCGTGGATGGTTTGGACGAGCGCATTTTGTTATAAAATTGTTTTATTCCACTATGCCGATCCGAATGACACCTTGCCGTTACAGCCATTTTAATTCCTATTGCAATTTGTGAGGACACTTCGTGACATCGGTTCGCATTTATTATGTTGTACCGAACTGTTCGTAATTTTCAGCGTCGATGTTGCTTCTCAAAAAAGCTGCGTGATATGTTTAAATGCGGGGAGGGGAAAAAAAATGTTCCAGTTGAACATCTCCCCTTGTGCAAAGCCTACATGTAATAAAATACAACAATTTCGTATCAAATGCAGCTTGTAAGGAAACCCTTTATGTACACATAAACGAAGTGGTCTCACTTCATTGTACGTACATGTGCTAGCAGCCGATAGGGGCACCTACGTGTGTGGAGCCATTACGGGTGCGATAAATGCTCCATTGTTGTTGAATTTGTGTTTTAAGGTCATAGTCCCCCCATGACGGAGGAGACCCCCAAAATGGCGAACTGCACAAAGAGGATTTTTCCTCCATTTTTGTTTAAACAAATAGGTGTATATACAAATGGGATGATGAGCATGGTTAAGAAGCAGATGTAGACAATAATTTGACAAAACGGGTTGTTAACAAAATGGTCAATTCCACATCAGCACAGGGACATGCACTGGTCGATTAGGGAATTCATGTCGACGCCATTCGGAAGGAGCTTCTCAGGCAGGGTGATCGACTGACAACACATTTGGCACATGTCTGTAAGGCACTCTTCTTTATTAGCATCACTTTCACATTCCTGTTTTAACTCATCATTAGGAGAGTCAATGCAAGACTTTTTAAGGAAGTTAAGAATTTCCGACGTCTGCACAATTTTGTCATCTAGCTTTTGGCATAGCTCAACACAAGTTTGGTTATCCTCCTTCTCAATTGAATCAATATTTTCACAGCAAAAATTGCAGAAGTTATTTTTGCAATCCGAATTATCTTCCTCTCCGTGTTGATCACAGTAAGCCATTCGATCAACAATAGTTTTGTGTGTAGCGCAGTAGTGAATGTCTCGCTTTACAACGTCATCATTTTTATCTTCAAATGAATGCTTTTCAATTTCTACATGGTTAATTTGGCCAGCTGAAGTATCTTCCCCTGTTGTATGGTCAACACGGTTCTGCAGTTGTGTGTGTCCTTCCAATGTATCTTCTTTCACTGTCGAAAAAAGAGGCATCATACTTTCAATTCCTACGGAAGGAGTAGGACTATATGGCTTGAAATCAAAAGGGTGTATGAAAATATGACTAAAGGCAATTTCATTACAGTTGTGTGATGTGAACCCGACTTGCTGTCCTCCTTGTAGATCTAAGCCGATTAAACTAAAAATAGGATAAGTCATTAGACCAGTGCCCATATTAACGTTAATGTCGGAGGAGGTAAACGATATGGTGATGCGATTCCAGGTGTTTTCTTTATATCCGGATATGATCGATTTGGCTAGTAGATGGAATGTTCCATTCACATTTTGTCTTAAGCGGGTAAAATTGGGTCCTACTTCTAGCAAGGTGTAATTTTGAGAGTCTACAAATTTGAAGACTGCACCTACTATACCACTGGTGCATTTAGGATAGATAGAAAAGTTGAATACTCCCGATTCGCATATTTTTTTTTGTAAGATAGCAATAGAAGGTATTTCATTTTCCGTGTCTTCTCCTTTCATATTGGAGTTTTGCAAAATGACTTGTTTTTCATTTGCTACATTTGTGGCATAGTTCCAGTTGGATGGTCCACCTATCACATTTTCTGGATCGAAAACGCTGTAGGACTTATTAAATTTGCCGAGGAAAAATTCTTCATATACGTTACAAGTCAAGGGGGAGACGTTTTTATGTGCGCTTCCTCTAGACAAGCACTCAACAGATTCAACTGTCGGGTTGGTGAACTCCGCAGAGTTGATTCCATATGTGTAGAACCCTACTGTTCCGGCTGAATTAAAGTCATCATTTACAACCATATCAGGGGTGGGTAATTCGTATTGAGGACCACTATTTCGCATGATACTTATTTTTATTTTTGCCCCAATGCATTCTATTCTAACGGCAAACCAGGTATTCTCATCAAATCCGGCATCCGTAATAATGGCTAGTTCTGTTGGTTCGTTATTTTCAAATTTTAGTAAACGTTTAAACCCAGTGGAAGGAGAGTTGTTCATCTCTAGCATGTAGTAGTTATACTTGTCCTGTGCTCTGAAAATGATTCCTACCGATCCTGTGCCCTTCACATGAATATACGTGGAAAATACAAAATCATAGAATGACTTATATCTTAAGAAGGCGTAGCTTCCGGAGAATATATCATTTGTAGTGGTGTCATTCACATCCATCAGGTTAACTACCCGGGCATTCTGAGAGAGTGTGTTTCCTGTCATGCCTTCCTCAAGTGGATTATCTGAGATGTCCCATTTTCCCCGTTGTTGTAGTTGCACAGAATTGATTATTTCAAAAACGTTGTATAGATCTTCCTTTCCGATTGCACCGTTCAATTTCCACGAGTCGAATTCCTTTTGTCTGAGCCTTTCATCTATTAGTGCTTCCAATTTGTACTTCCTCTTTTCCACCTCGGATGTTATTTTGGACGTTAGCAATTTAATCGTGTGTGATACTCTCTGTACATCTTTTAACGTCTCGTCGGATAAAAGTTCGATATTTTTTTCAAACATTTCCGTGGGCTTGAGATATCTCCTGGCATTGGAAATGATGCTAATGGCTTGTTTATTTATTAAAGCTAGAAACGTTGGGTCGGTACTTCCAACTTGCTTATTAACAATGGTGACCAAATCGTTTATGGCATCTGCAGTGGATGGGTCTACATAAACGTTTTCTTTTTCCTCTGTGTCATCTCCAATATTTTCCATTTCGAGAAAGTTGAAGTTGTAGTGCAGGTCAGAGTTCCCAGGACATTTGGGTGGTACATTGAACAATTTGAACGCAACTTGTTCATTCTCGCTAGTGTAACTTTCTGAAATTATTCCATTTTGAAAAACGCCTTCATATTGTGCTAACGCGTTCACTACTCTAAGGCGAATTAGATAATGCTTGTCGTACACACCCGCATGGATTGCCGCCAGACAGATGGAACTTTCATCAGCGTATATGTTTGATTCTCCCCCGATGACCGACTCTTCTGTTTCCCTTTCTAAGCAGTCATGGGGACACTTAATTAGGTACTCATTGCCAACCATTTTTTTAATTTCGCTATTTTCCTTTAGGCTCGTTTTGCAGTTTAAGTTAACAAATGGTTCGGGCAAATTGATGGAATTTACATTATCTGAGCAGACAAATGCTGACATTTCTGAGTTGGAAGAATCGAAGAAGACTACTCCTTGGCTGTTTAACCCAAATGTGTTTCCTGTTGGTGTCCCATGTTTTGAGACGATAGCATGGACGTTTTCTTCAAAATCTAAGGAAAAAAATAGAGACTCGTTTTCGTCCTGATCATTGCCCTTTTCTTTGCTACTTCCTCTGATAGCTAGTGGAACAGGGTTCTCTATACTTACATCCATCATGCGAAACAGATTCTTAAGCGCATGCAACTGACTCTCGTGGTGTAATTGGATAGGACTCAAGCCATAAATCGCGCACACATTTTGCACGTCCTTTATTTTGTTAATCACATTCGTGTCTACCGATGGGACGTAGTAAGTAGCGCCAATTTTCATATCACAGTAAACTCGTAGGAGATTTTGCGAACAGGCAGGTAGAACGTAGTAAAATCCTGAAGGGGAACTAGGTAGCGTTTTCTTCAAATGAAAACAATCATCTGCTGCATTTTCAGGAGTCTGTCCCAATTCTGTCGTTGAAGTAGAATAATTGGAACTGAAGGAATTTCTTCTGATAATTTTCTCTGATTCGTTAATAACATGGTATATATTTTTCAGCACCACATTTTTTATGTTGGTTATATCGTTATGTAGTTTTTCCTTTTCATTTTTACATTTTTTTAGTTGAGGATTTAATTTCTGAATTTTCAATGCTTCGCTTTGTATCTTCTCTGCGTACTGCTGCAGTTCGCCATCTAGTCGTTTGAGTTCTTTCCCTTCCTGCATATTTACTTCGGAAACGAATTCAAAGAAGTACTTGTCCCTCGCATCTTCAGAATCTTTGACGGTGTCACAGTCCTCTACCACGGATTTTACTCTGTTGGTATATATAGACAATTTTTTTATACCATAAAATAAATTTTGTTCCTGAGAAAACTCAGGATTAGGAGCCATCAATTTGATCTTCACATACTGTCCTTCAAAACTGTGTAAGTTATTAATTGTACTACTCAGAAAATTTGCCAAGTTGCTACTAACTTCTTTGAAGTTCTGTCCATCAATACTTATCATAATTGAGTATTTGGTAGCTGGAAATTTCCAGTCAATAATACATTTTTGCAGTTTGTACTTACTTCCTAGGTTAATATTAAAATAAACAGAATCTGGAGCTGTGTCTATGCTAAATGGTTGTGAGAGCCAAAATGTGTCCAAGTTCCCGTCGACAGCTTTATCTGTGGAATATTTTTTATCTTCCCTGGATAAGGTAGAATCCGTTTGTTTATTTAAGGCTACATCTATGCTACCCGATTTTGAACCATCTTGAGATAAACAGAAATTCCCATCTCTTAATATTTTTACCTGATTATTTGGTAGTAACTGCCAACTACTACGCCCGTCGTTGTGTTCCAAACTGGCATTGCAATCTTCCATTGTTATCCTCCCTCCATTGGCCGTCATGTTGTCCTTCAAACTGATGCACAAATTAGTCACCGGGCTGTATATCTGATTTTGTGCATTCAATTTCCATAGGTCTCTTCCATCTAGATAAGACATGGCCGTGATGCACCCGTCCAGCACTACCTCGTTCGTCTCGTCTACTTGTAGACACAGATCTTGCGTCACGTTGCTCATTCCACTTTGTATCCTGAGCGTTGGGTCCCTCGATCCAAGCACGTTTACAAACTTAATGCCGAAATATCCGTGGATCGGGAGTCTCATGTTCAGCTTAATAGACTTCGCCACCACCACGTGGTTGAAGATGATATTCTGCACAACATTGCCTGTGGGGGTAGGGGGTTCGGTGTTATAAATTCGGTGTTGCCGCTACTTCGATTAGTTTTAGCGGCCAGGGTAGCGTGAGAATCTTATAGTGGTTAGGGAGTAAATTTTTCCGCTAATGTTGCTTCCACCTTCGAACATTACTGCTCCGCAACAACTTACCCGCTCGGGACTCAATGACCTGATAGGGGACGACCTCTTCGTAAGGCTCGCTCCCATCGTAGCTAGCTAAGACAGAGACTTCCCCAGGGCAATATGCCCAATGAACGATGATTCCGTTTAAAGATCTGACATTTTTTAAATGCCCCGTCCACGAAATGACTTCACTGGAAGTGTGTTTCCCTTCAGAGCACCAATAACCTGAACCCCTAGTGAGCGCGTTATCTGCGCCATACTGAGGTAGCCCATTTTCGCCGATGCTCGCAAAGGTTGATGTGGACTCGCAGTTGTCAAACTTGAAAAAGGTGTTGCTTATGTCATTTTCACCTTTCACCAAAAGGAAGCACAGCACGGAAAGCACCAGTGCGTGGAGAAAAAACACTTTTGTCATAGTTGTATTGTCAGTAGCGAGCTCGGGGATGAGTCAAACGGACGGAGAGCAACAGCGAAGCGGCAACGAAGTGGAAACAGAGCTGAATCTAAGCAACAATTACGAAACAAGGAAGCAAAGAAACAAATAAAAAAAAAAGTTATATACACTTACAGACACCCAGGCGTACGAGCAAAGAATTTGGACAAGCAAATTTAGTAAAGGGAAGAGTTAAAATATTTTTACTCAAGTATAAAAAAAAATGTGAACAAAACAAGGGACAAGCTTAAAACCTAGAAAGGGATACACCTTTGGTGTCTTAAGTGAAACACTTGAAAGTTCATTAATATGTCCAGCGGGTGAGACAACTTATGTTGTGGGGTGTTAGAATGAATAGCGCCATGCGCAAGGGGAACTAAAAAAAAAAGAAAAACAAGGCAAACATACATACAAACGGCAGACAAACAACAGAAACACAAACAAAAGAAAGACAAATAAACAAATTTGCGCACAGGGAATTGTGAGTTATTTAAGAAACTGCACGAACAGGAGACATAGGTGTGAGCGCGTTCCTCTGTGTAGATATGAATACGAGCAAGCATTCGTTGAGATAACAACAGGTCTTTGATCCATTTATGGAAGCTACATTTCTGTGTGCGTTTTAATGTGCACCTTCCTTTTCGATTAAAACATTGTTAGCATGTGTACGCGTGTGTGTGTGTGTTTTTTTGTTTTTTTTTTTTTTCCTTTCTTAGTGGCGTGAGCTTTTTCCTTGTATGCACAATGTCCCTATAGAAAAGTACACATTAACCTTGACCTTTAATTTTTTTTTTTTTTTTTTTTTTTTTGTTAATTTCAGAACATACACGTAACGGAAAGAAAAAAAAGAAAAAAAATTATACATATGCATACACCTGAATACAAATATCCTGGTCAAAAATTGCAACTTTGTGGTTTGTCTACACTGGGGGCTGCACTTCCAAATTTTGAATAAGACGATGCACCGGATTTACGTTGACCACATAAATACAAATTGGATGCACGAATAGTTAAAAAGAAAAAAAACATGACAGAGTACAAAACGGAAAAGCGGCGCAAGAAAAGGGCCGCAGTAGGAAGATACCTTATAATAACTCGCAAACATTTTGAAACATCCTTTTTCTCTACAGTGAAAGAAATTTTTACCTGTTTCCGTCCATGTTTTGGATATCGTATGTTTACTGAGCAAATGTGAAATGCCGGAGGGGTAAGCCAGTCAGGTGTATTTTTTCCTTTTATACATGCGCGTTTGCTGTATATATAAGGCTGTAGAGACAAGATAATTTTGCATACTGCTGACTTAAAAACGCATTTGCGAAAAAAGTAGGCGTTATTTTTAAACAAGAGATGAAAAAAAAAAAAAGTTTTCAAATGTAGAAAGGACACCATGAGGGATTATAAAATTTTTTTTTTTTCTACATTTCATTCTGACCAGCTGTATCATTTGACTCTCAAAAATGTAGCGATTGCTAAATAGCGCTCAAGAGATTTTTGCCTTGAAATACGTACACGTACAATAAGCGTACACATCGCTGCGCGCATTGAAAGGAGCCATGCTTCGCGGAATGAGAGTGCGGCGGTGTTTTTTAAGTGAACGCTTGGGCGTGCTGGTGAGATGCGAAAATGGCATGTTAATAAAATATCATATTTTAAAAATGGCATGTGTTCAAATGACACATCCGCGCTGCCAACTTTTTTTTTTTTTTTCCCTCCCCCCAATGAGCGCATATAGCATGACGTACACAGTGTGATGTAGCCAATTCTTTTCGCATAGTCCACTTCGGTAATTTAAAAAAAAAAAAAAAAATTATCATTATTAAATGTTTAAACAAAAATGTGGTATAAAACATTTTCTTGTTACACTTATAAATTTCCACATGTTTTTATTTAAAATGGAAGTGACCCATTTTAAGCGAATAGATGATGTTTCGCATAACTGCTTTGGTCCAATTTTCCCATTTTTTAAAAAAATAGAAATTCGCTGTTTTTTTTTTTTTTTTTTTTTTCGTAAAATAAAGAAAAAAGCGGAGCATCCAAATGTTGTGTGAAAAAAGAAAAAAAAACTATTTTTCAAAAATGCATAGTATACATAATAGTGTATATTATTCAGTGAAAAATGTAAACAATGCTATGCAAAATACATATGTGTAATACACGTTTTTTGTTTTGGGAAAATTTACGCGATAGCGTTTTGGATAACATAGTACGAAGGAAAAGGAAAAAAAAAAAAAATGTATTTGAAGGATAAAACTATAGGATGCATAACGCTTGATGAACCATGTCGATTTTAATTTTTCACAGTAGAGTGACACGTAACTTTTTTCATGTAACTTCTTTCGTGCAACGTTTTATGAGTGACCTTTTCCACGTAACTTTTTATATGTGACTTTTTTTTTAATATTTATGGGTTGATCCTCACGGCATCGCGCACGCAACGCGCATTCATGTAGAAAGGTGTGCATGTGGATAAGTGCATACATAAGACGCGCGTACACCCCGGTACAAGGTAGCATAAGCCACTACACGGCAGCATAAGCTAGTACAAGCCAGTTAACCGCGTTGCCCCCCTTGAGACACGCATTCGCGGCGCAAATATGTAATAATGGCATCGTCCCAAATACGTCAGTTTGCCACCCTCATAGATCAGCTGCCCTGTGAAGCTGATGAGTACAACCTCATGGAAAATTTCGAGGATTACAATAAATGTTTTGAAAGCTCTACCCATAGTAATAAGGGGAAAAAGACTGATTCGTTTTCCCCCTTTAACTCAAACTTAAGCGATTATATAAAAAATATATCGAACAGTCAGGTGAACCCTAACGGGAGCAACACAAGTAATAGGATGAAAAACTCCATTTCGTTAAACTATGATGATAGTTCGAATGTAGAAAATAATACCAATACGCAAAATAAAAACAGTGAAGAGGAAAATCTGATCAGGTGCCACGGGAATAATATCAACAAAAGCGATTCCAATTCATTCGCAAACAATGACCCCGTAGCATATTTCGATAAAGACAATATGCTTTACGAACATGATGTAAATATAAATGCCATGAACAGCTACGATGAAAGCAACGCTCTATTTATCTATGATAACGATTTGACCAAAGATGCGCACAGCAATTACATTGAGACTCTCAATAGCGAAATGGACAAAAGGGGCTGCGAACACGAGGAAAGCAGCGGGATACCGGTGTGCAAGAAAAACATGATTGAAATTATTCACTGTAACAACGAATGTCTGGCGGACGCCAAGTTCGCCAGCGACAGGAGTGCCGCTAGCCACAATGGCAGCAGCGGAGGCGGCAATAACAGCCGGGGTAATACCGATCTGCGCAAAAAGAATGGAGACGTGTCGCTGTACAATTTTAGCGCCCCCTTTAACGACAAAGCGTGCAAGGAGAATGGCGAAAACATCGTTTACAGGTACAGCCCGAACACGTTTCCCTCGAATAATGATAGTTATGGAATGAAAAAGAAGGTTGCCAACTTTAGAAAAGGTGCCGTTCCCAACAAGGATGAGGAGCACGATGTAGATCAGGCATTGCACAACTGCATAGACCTTGCCCTTTCAGGTAAAAAAAAAAAAAAAAAAAAAAAAAAAAAAAAAAAAAAAGGAAAGAGGCAGCGACAAGGGCTAAAATGAGCACTGCTGTGGGGACCTTGTGCAAGTGACTTGTGATCTCTTTTTTACTTTCTCCGTTTAAGCACATGTGCACGCGTCCCGTTCGGAACGCTGTTCGGTTTGACGAGGTGTACATGTGTGTACGTATGTGCATACAATTATGTGTGCGTTCCAGTGCCTTATTTTCCCCATTTTGAGAATAGCTCGCGCAGCATTGTATGCCCATGCGCGTGATTAGTCTTCTGAGCTGCGTCCAACTGGCTTGCGTCTATCAAAGGATGTTACCAACCTTTTGCAACTCCCCTTTCCCCCTGAATACTTCCAATTATAACAGGAGAGAGAAAAAAGGAAAGTCCTCATGCTAGAGCCCCCTTGATCGAAGAAAAAGGAGAAAATCACGAAATGAATGATGAAGGAATGCAGGAAGGTACAAGTATTAACAACCCGCAGAGGTGTGACCAGAAGAGTAACAAACGGAAGGGGAATAAAAATGTCAATGTAAAGAACACCATTGGTGAAAACTCAACGGTAATTGAATATAAGGACTTTTGTGAAATGGTAAAAAAATGTGACGAAGTTAATAAAAATATTTTATTCTCCAAAAAGGCAAAGGTAATCAAATTGGATGCGAACAAATCATTGATTATTTTTCCTGTGAATATTCATGACTATGGAGACAAGTACATTGCAGTGAACCAGAAGGATCTCCTCGAGTACATATCATCATCAATAGAAATTGAAAACGAAGACATATCCTCGCTAAAGATAAAAAATTATCAAAAGGAAAAGGAGCTTCAAAATATGAAAGCAGCTTACAGTATGCAGACAACCAACATTCACTACTTAATCAACAGGGTTATATTCAAAGAGTGTGAGTATGAAAATTTAAAAAACAAAAGTTTGACACTAGAGCAGGAGATAAATAAACTAATCCAGGAAATTAATTCTTTAATCAGTCAGAACAAGGAAGGGCTGTACATGCAAAAGGCATTTATTGATTATAAGTGCAAATGTGTGTTGAAGTTACAAGAGCTACAACCTTTTCTAGGGGAATACTATTACGACATTTTTAATTACATCACGTCATGTAGAACGTTAGGACAACTAAGCATCTGGATTCCTGTTTTTGAAATGAAAACAGAATCTCTGGAAAGTATTGCAAATAATTTAATTAAAGTTATGTTAAACGGATTAGGTGCTCCTTTCAATTCATCACCTCAATATTTTCTGTCAAACAAAAAATTATTGAAAAAGTCCATATCTATAGAATCCGAAGAAGATAGCTTTATTAACAACATAGCTAAAAGAAAAATCATAGATAATTATTTAGTGAACCATTTGAATAGCTTCAACACAACAAAGGAAAATAATTCTCACTTTTCAAATTGTCATTCTTTATGTTTAAACAGTGAGGAATCGTCGTCCTTTCTAGGGACAGAAGAATTGTTCCTCAATTCGTCCAAGTTTCCCTCCATGCATTCAGTGGTACAAAAAAATGGAGTCGATAATAACAACAATCGTAATAATAGTAGTAGCAATATTAATGGATGGAGGAAAGCAAACAGAAGAGAATATTTTCTGAACAAACTGAACAGATCCAATACTACACCAGAACATTTCTGTGTTAATAACGAGTCCTACCCCAATAGTGATGCTCATAGTACCAGAAATGGGCGTGACTTCCCCACCAGTCATATGCAGAACAATCACCATAAAATAGACGCTGCTTTGACGTTAGAGGAAAGGCAACCTGTTAAGCGCAAGCAGGGGGGGAACAACTATGAAGAAAAGGACATGAAGAAGATCAGATTTACTGGTAAGGAATGCAGTATAAATGACTTGTCTCACGACATGCTTGATGGAGACAAGGGTGAACGTAATGAGGTGGGGTTGCTCAGCAAGGGGGAAGAGCCTTCCTTCTTAGACAAAGCATGTGGGGAAAGCAAACCCCACAGGGGTTACAAAACTGGGACTAATGTATACACCGAAGTGAGAGACAACCTGTCCGAAGACACATGCAGAAACGATTGGTGCCAGAAGATACATGAAAACGAATATGATTCGCAAAATGAAGGAAATGACGATGAAGATGTGGTCGATGTTTATAACAGTATGATCGAAAGTAAGTCGGCACTCACATGTTGGCAGACGAGTCAAAAAGAGGGGAGCGAAAATGAGGAGTTCGACGATCTAATTGAGGTGGTCAACGTAGACAAAATGGGGGATGGCACCCTTCCTCCAAATATGGACGACGAAAGGGAGAGTGCAGCTAGCAGCGTCGTAGAGGTAGAATCCGACGGGAGAGAAGTGCTCAAGGGGCGCAGTGTTAGCGGGACGAAGCACCAAATGTATATAAACATAGACACGGACATGGAGGCGGAGGTGGAAGCAAAGGTAGATGTGGACATGGATGCCGAAATGGAAGGTGACCTCAATGCAGGGGCGGACGCGCTCTTGAATCGCCAACCAGTTCAACATAGTAGCGCGAAACATTCAACCCAGGAGAGACGAAAGGATGATGCAGAATTAGAAATACCCAACAAGAGCGAAGGAGAACACGAATTTATGAACCACAATGGCACTGCCGAAGAAAGGGGAAGTCAGGTTAAATGCACACCGAAGAATCAGAAAAGAGCAGGTGAAGCTAACAAGCAAAAGCGATTCAAGAAGCTGGATAGTGCTGTGGAGGGAAGGGGCCAAGACACCAAAAAAAACAGAATAAAGAGCAAAGGGAGAGGAGAGGCGTGTCATAATTAAGGGAAAAGTACAGTAATACACCGCCCACCCTTTAGGCATGCGTAGGGAAGGAGCGCTGATAAGCATCCAAGGTTAAAGCCATTTTAATCAGCGCAATTAACGAATAGGGTAGAGGCAGAGAAAAAAATGACCTGCACGATGGTAGCAATTGTAAGGTGTTTAACGCAAAACAAGACACATCGCAGCGTGTGCAGCATGGCATTGAATAATTGATTTTTTTTCCTGTAAGAAAACAACATGCCCGTATTTATTATGAATCGGAATGGAAGTGAGAGCAACATAACCGAAGTAACATTCCCCAATACTATGTGGGCCCTCAGTATGATGATCTGAGTGAGGAGTTATTTTCGTGGAGTGCAGAATCATCAAGCGGTAACGCGTGGATCGTAATGATTATCCCTGATTAACTGATTTAAGTGATGCGCAAAGAAGATAAAAAAAAAAATTATGATGTTTTGCATGTCTCTTTTTCATATATGCATGTTGCGACTCTGCATATATTTAGACGATGTTCCCAGGCCCTGGAAAGGTTTCATTTGACTCTGTATGTCATTTCCTTTTCAGGTTCATACTTCTCCCAATAGAGTAGCTGATACGGCGGGTTACGTATGACCACATGTGCATGTCAAAAGTGATGGTAAAAAATTTTACTGATTCTGCCTCATGTGCACAACAAAATTGGCAAAAAAAAAAAAAAAAAAAGAAGGAGAAGAAGAAATATAATTACCCCTTTTACAGTGCTATAAAGGACATATTTATACATTTCTTCTCCCCCTACCCCCCAATTTTTAAAAAGAGAAAAAGCAGAAACACAACTGTTACCCGTTTTCATGACGCGCAAAATTAAATTATGCGACTGTTAGTGTTTCTGCCCCTCAATATAATTACCATTTGGCAAAAACTGTGCAATTACCTATGTACACACCACTATATATGTACGTCTACACATATTATTCATTTATTGAGAAAGGTGGGCATAACGACAAGTCGTGTCCTGCGATTAATACATTCACATTTCCCCTTAGAGGAACTGAGATGTCACATGCACGGCGCCTTGTCTTGGTGTCATTATTTTATGTCCAATGGCCAACTGCCTCCACCCTGATATATGCATGTGTCCACCTTTTTCGATAGATTTTTGTCCCCTGTTTTTCACAAGTTCATGTTACGTTATGAGTTTTATTAGACACTGAAGGAGGGAAAACACGCGTGCAGGTACATACATATATGTATGAACGTACGTGTGTCTTTCTTCGCAATTCTTTACATGCTACATTTTTGCCCTAGGTAATACTAGTCAAAGGCGCATTTTTATGTCACAGCGCCACAGTTCCTCCAGTGTTGTTTATCCCTTCTCGCATTTGGTGAGCTCTTTTGTTGCGTGGTTGTTTCATCCTGCTAGCATATGCGCGGAGTGACGCGACTAGCGTTCAGATTATTTTGTAGGAACAGAGTTAAGCACGGGGATATGGATACACTTATTACTGTACACATTAATGTGCATATTACTCGTGTATGATTTTTTTATTTTCCCATGATAGATTTGTAAGCGTTCATTAGCACACCTTTTTTCATTTGCACATTTGTCACTGGCCCTTTTTTTTTTTTTTCTTCTAAACATTGTTAAATTTGATTTACACTTTTAGTCACGCAATGAGCATCCCTTTTTTTTTTTTTTTTTCACCTCAAATTAACACAACTTTGTCAATATGATTTTATGATTTAACTAAATTATAGCAAAAGAATGGGAAGATGATTTTTTTTTTTTTTATTCGTGAGGCTTTAACAGATAAGTAAACCATATTAGTGAGCATCTTCAGCTGAATGTAACATGCTCTCTTGTGTGTGCAAAATGGTACACACGTTTATCAGGTGTAGTATGCTTTTAATCAGATGATTTAAGACAGAGGTACTTTAAGCCTTACACGCGTGGTAAGTACCTGCTATTTTATAAAGCACATTTTGAGTTATCTCCGCATAGGTGAAGGGAAAAAAAGTACAACATTGTTAGGCAGTCTTGTGTTGACCTGCTTTACGTGGTTGTAAATTCATTCAAAGGATAAACTCGGTTTTGCAAACAAGGCAACCGCTTGAAGGACTACGTGATGTGCACATGTGTGTGTCGCCATAAAGGGGAAAAGAAAAAAGCAAAAACAAAAAATTCCCCCTTTGTTTTTGTACGTAATATATGCAAGGAATTGTCCAGCACATGCAATAGGACGCTTTGAAAGGAAGCTTTGTGCATATAAGCCTACCTAACTCATCATTTGTACATGACACCACAGCGACTACTCTGTGTTAGGAAAAAAACGCATGGTGCATTGTCCCCCATATTATGTAACGCACATGTGGCTACAGTTACTCGACGCATACGTGGAGCAAGCTTGTCTTTCGTGTAGGCCCCGAGGCGCGGTGTCGTGAGAGGCCCTCAAAAAATGGCCAACTGAAACAGGAAAAAGGGGGACACAGCCAATAAGGATATTCCAAACGGGTGGGCTCGCCCCACCACCGCGCCACATATAACGCACTAATGAAGACCATATCTGTGGGGTTCACAATTTACGAGGCGCAGAACCTGGAGGTGGAGGACAAGGCCTTACTGGACCCGCTAGTAATTGTGCGCTGCTGCAACGAGCAATACATCACGAAAAAGAAGAAAAAAAAATACAACGCAGTTAACTGGGAGGAGAGCTACATATGGGATCGACTCATCCTGTCAGAAATCGAGTGGAACGTAGCAAAAATAGAATTTGAAGTCCAAAGCGCGAATAACTTTTGGAGGAATGATGTAATAGGAGTCATTTCATTCGAACTCAAGTTGATTAAGAATAAAAAAAACCACCAGATATATGGGACCTATCCTATACTGTATAAAAATGGCACAGAAATAAGGGGGCAACTGAGGCTGAGGGTAATTGTCTGTGACGAGAAGGATTACGTAGCCAATAGTGACATATTTAATGATTTGACCGAAAGGAATGAAAGGCCTACATTGTACGGTGGTGCAGCTGGCTACTATGGAAATGGCTACGAAGATGAAGAGGACAATGATCTTTACACAGATTTGACCAAAGCAGTGGTAGAGGAAAATCAGATTATGATCAGAGACACACATTGTAGGAATTACTACCTATATGTTAATATACACAAAATAGAGGATATATACATAGATATAGACAGAAAGAAATTTAGAGACCTGTATGTTACATGCGAATTTAATGGGTGCCACCTGAAGTCAAGTCAAGGAAGAAACTGTGTGAATTATACCTTCAATGAATGCTTTAAGATTCCTATCTCTACTCCAATTTTGGAAGATTCTATCATTATTAAAATATGGGATTGGAATTTCCTATCAAATGATGAGCTCTTAGCTATAGGAGTTTTATCCTTTAACCAGGTAAAGAATGAGTCCTTAAATCCAACGTGGATAAATTTGTATGGGTTTAATAAAAAGGAGATGGACTTTGAAAAGTATACTGATCAGTTGGTTAATTCTGATTTTACTCTCTATATGGAGGGAAATTTTTATCTGGGTAGGATTTGTATAAGTTCCTATGTTGAAAGGGTAAACAGCTTTGAGAATATGAACATTGCCATGACTCAGAGTTGCTTAGCTTTTGACGATCCTGTGTACATTCCAGTAACTTTGTTATGCGACGTGTATTTTGTGACGGGGGTTTTGGCTCATAACATTTATGTGCAGGTGTCTTGCGGTCCCTTTAGGAAGCGAACCGACTATGTGCGCGCCAACGAGGGGGACACATTCCCAAGCGGGAATCGAAACGTGAAGAAAGCGCGTCAACTAACAGCAAATGGGGAAAACCATTATCGTGGAAGTAACGAAGAGGCAAACTTTTCCAACCTGCTCAATTTCGATGACTTGCTGAACATGGACAATTTCTTCTCGAAAGTCACGGAAAAGCAAAAAATCATCGAGGGGGGAGAAAACACCGAATTTTATTTCTCTCCCAGAAAGGGGAAGATAGAGAATCTCAAATTTTGCGTTGTCCGGGATGAGCTACAGCAGTGGGACGTCATAATAAATGTGTTCGAGCGGGCAGGCCAGCAGGGGAACAGCGCCGATGAGGGAGATGGCGCGGATTCCGGCAGTAGTGGTGGTAGCGGCGGGCCTAGCTCAAGATCGCGGCTGACAGCCCACCAGAAGTACATCCTGAGCAAACGAAAAGCGCAGAGTGGAGGGCGGAAAAATAAGAGGCATCATAAAAGGAGACACTCCCCTGGAGAGCGCAACGTCGAGGGTGTAGAGAAAAACGAAGCGTACAACACTGATAGAAGAATTGCATATTATAGACTCCCACTGAAGAACGTCCTCCTCTACAATGAAAAACTGTCAAGGTGTCCCATTTGGATCCCCTTAAAGAATATCCCCCAAAATATCCAGGGAGAAAATAACTACATGTACAACATATTTCAAAATGGGTCCATATTACTCAACTTAGAAAAGGCTTATGACGTCCAATTAGGAATAAATAGAAGAAAAAATCTCATCCCAATTAACTATGAATTAAGATGCTACATCTACGCATGTCGAAATGTAGTGTCCAACTTTAATGACTCACCTAACACGTTTGTGCATATCTCTTGCTCAGGGAAAATGAAAATAACTTCTCTTGTGTTGAGCAATTCTAATCCTGTCTTTTTACAATGCTTAAAAATGAACGTGAAAATTTTAACAGACTATTCTGTAGGGTTACCTACCATCCCCCTCATTGTAGTTACCTTATATGAATTTTACAATAACACCTTTTACTTCATTGGAAGGTGCTTCTGTAATTATGACATTTACCTTCGTGACAATAAAGTGAAATGTAATTTTGCAGATAGAGGTTCTAAATATAACGTGGTCGACCAGGTAAAACCTAGGTGGATTAAACTTAAAGGGAGTAAACATGTGCGGGCTATGTATCCAAATAATTTGTGGCAAAATCGTGGGAACGACAAAAGATTGATGCAGGAGTATATGTATGAAAAGCAGAAAGAGCTTCGAAAGAACAGTGGTCAAAGTAGCAACAACAGTGGGCATGAGTATATGTATCCACACAACGAATTGCAGAGAGGTCAACGAGTAGGAGATATACTCCTCTATTTTGAGCTAGTACAAGAAAAAGACGCTCTGAAAATACCAGTCTACCCCATGATAACAGAGATAAAGAAATGTACCTTGTCATTTTTTTGCATGTCTCTCGAAAATTTAATACTCATGCAGAGGAAGAAGCAGATCCAATGGGTAAGTGACAAACCGACCAAGACTGCCATCACCCACCCAGTTATTTTACTCTCCATCACTTCGTACTCATCATATGGGAAAAAAAATAACCAAATTGTCATTAAATATGAAAAGACGTTAAAATCTAATACCCGTATACATTTGAAGAATTGGAGGAATTCCTTCGATCAGCAGAGTTTCGAAATGTTTTGCATCGAAAATTTATCTCTAGATCTTCCCCTGGATCCCATTTTTGATCCTATTCTTAACATTAAAGTGTACAATAAGAAAATCAAGGAAAAGTATTTCATTGGAGAGACCAACATTTCGCTAGTTCCATACTTACCCTGGATTAAGCACCTCGACCAGGTGCTCTACTACTTGCAAGCTCATGATGATTATTCCGAGACCATCGACTTGGAAAATGTGGACAGCGCTTTCAACTTGTACAAGAACAAGAACGCTGCGCTCGTCATCACAGCTATTTCACTGGGCGACTGCGAGCATACCCGCAGCTTGAAGGAGGAGGTCGGACAGGGGGAGTTAGCAGACGATGACGAGGAATGGCGGCGATTGCCGCTTTTTAGGCACGAAGGTGCGCACTGCGATGAACGTACCAATGAGCGCACAGATGAGTACGGTGATTCGTGTGTCGATCCATACGGCGATACATATGCCGACCCATACACAGATCCGTACGGTGGTATATATACTGACACGTATGCAGATCCGTACGACGGTACACATACCGACCTATATAACAACCCCTATAGCGTTCAACACGCCTCTCCATATGGCAACCCGCAAATGCTCCCAAATGTCCCCGCGCAAAGTGCAAACCCAAACGAAGACGTGGTGAAGAACCTGTACAAGAATAACATCCAAAACCCAGCCACCTACGGTATGATCAACTACAGCAGGGCAATTAACGCGGAGCAGTTTCCGAGCCAAGGGCACCCAGTGCGTAGCTCTTTTGGCAACAGCAACGGGATGGACACAATGAATCGCCATTTTGGGAGAGGGTACCCATACAGCCAAGGGATGCGAGACATGAGCACAACTTACAAAATAAAATACGAAAACGAAATATACAAGTTGCATGATGACGGTATCCCTGAAGTGATCAAGACAAGTTACAGTGTTACAAATTACCCATACATAAAAATATTAACGAGTAAATTCATCCTCAATGTTTACATCCCCCCTAGGTTTATTCTGTATGTGGAGGGAGACAAAATAAATGTAGGGAAATATGTGAAAAATGTTCACCGCGTTTCAGTGGACGGAGTGTTGGAAAGTTACCTGGATGATATACTCATACCGTCTCTGCCACTCAGGAGGAAATTGAATTGGTCGACAAACACTCTACCGTATACGAGTGCAAATGAAAATAAAATTACAAAAGGGGGGATGCATTTCGCGTGTTATGAGAAATTTCCCTTTGTAGAAATTTTAGGAGGACAAATAAAGTGCTTTACAAAAATACGATACCAAAATTTAGAATCAGAAAATATCCCACTAAGTTTGAAAGATGTAACTAGCCCAAATGCTTTTAGAAACAAATTTAGAGGAGATAAAAAGATTCCACTGTATCTCAAAATTAGGGTCTACGTATTAAGGGGAATAGGAATATATGGGGTAAATAATAGCTATATGGCGAATCCTTACTTGATTTTCTCACTAGGGGAAAAAACATCTAATTTGAGAAATTCCTTTAAGGAGAACAATTTGAACCCGGATTTTAGATGCCTGTGGGAGAGTGAAGCGATTTTTCCAGAGGACGACATTTTAACTGTCAGTGTGTACAGTGCGGAGGATAACTATGACACGCAAATAAACGATCTATACATAGGATCAACTGAAATTAACTTATTTGATAGGTGGACAAGCAAAGAGTGGAGAGGTATGATGAAGAGGAATAAAGTCCCCATAGAATATAGACCTTTATATAGTGATAACTTCAAAGCACGAACAAATGGAGGGAGCAGTGGGGGACCCAATGATCGGAGTTACTACAGTAGCACAACCATGGATAGTCTCTACGAAAAGGGAAACGGATGGAATGGAATTTTATCATTCCTTGATTTTTTTACTTATCTTGTAAGACCGAGTTCATCCTACCTTTGGGGGGGGAGAAATTACAAAAATGAAGAATCTGTTTTAGATAGCCATCAAGGAAGAAAAAATAATGGCATTTTAGAAATGTGGGTGGAAATTATGGACTATGAACAGTCTAAAAAAATACCTATACATAAAATGGGAACCCCTAAAAAGACAGACATCGAAATACGAATTATCATTTGGAGATGCACCATGCTAGCTGTGGATGAGAATATGAGCAGAGCCTTCGATCTCCTCGTCACGGCTGAGTTAGATTGTGTCAATTATAACGGAACCTATTCGACCATCCAATCAACCGATGTCCATTATAGCTGTAAAAATGGGAACGCCGTTTTTAACTGGAGAGTTGTATACCCTCAGATATCTCACCCACTAAATACTTGCTTCTTGCAACTAGCTGTGTACAATAACAACAACGTTGGGGTGAGCGAATTTTTGGGGGAAGTCAATTTGGAGTTATCAAAATATATTAATAAGGCTTCCCAAATTGTTAATAAGCTAGAATTAGATGCTGAGCTGAAGTTAAGGAGAAGGAAAGGGACGGAATCCGACAATAATTATAATGGTTATTTACAAGTTACTGTGCAGTTTCTGCCACAAACGAAGGCCAATATGAAACCTGTGGGGCTCGGAAGGCAGGAGCCAAACAGAAATCCCTACCTAAGAACTCCCGACTCGGGCAGGGATTGGAATGACTTCATTTACTCCATTGGATTCAACGATATTTACAAGCCCTTCTGGGGATGGCTCAAGTTATTCTTTATTTGTCTTCTCCTCATCTGGGTCTTCATCATGTCGTTTGTTTATCCGTCTCTCCTCATGTAGGTCCTGTGACGCTGCAGCATGTCCAACCCTTCGTACGTGGCTGCACTAGCGCTTCATTTTGGCGGCGAGGCCCCTCCTACGACGTGGAACAAAGTGACATGCGTAGCTCGCACGCTCACATGATTTTGTTCTTTAAGGTTCACTACAAACCTTTGTTTTGGAGTCATTTGCTCCCTCTGTTGTTTCGTATGCCGTTTGCTTCGGCAATTCGACTCTTCCGTTTTTTTTTGTGTGTAATTTTTTTTTCTTCCAGCGGAGTATAATATATATGCCGCTTTTTTTTTTTTTTTTTTTTTTTTTTTTTGGAAGATTTTTCCCTATGGGGGCGTCTAATTTGCCCCTTTCCTTTGGCACCATCCTATACACCCTCACAGATAACTCCGTCCCCCTTTTTAATTTTCCCCAATTTTTGTTGCCTCCTTTGACATGCGAAATAATACTCCCATTTGTGGGAAAAGAAACGTTTAAATAAGATTTTCCAGATGGTCCACGTAACATTCTTGCTGTGCGGGGGAACAAAAGAAACAAGGAAGAATTAGCCCATGTACTATTCCCACAACACGTCTCCTGTATGCCAAGATGAATTTTACAAGCCTCTTGGCTCTCACATGAAGAACGTAATTTTCGTTCAAGGCAAACGGGGACCAGCGGCAAAGCGTAAAGACACAACATTGTAGTTTGTGTCCTACACGTAATCACTTTTTAAAGACGGGAAAATTGTTTTATTCAAATGACTATTTTTAGTATGCGAATGATAGTTATTTCGAAAAAAAGAAAGAGGGAAGAAATTACCAAAAAAAAAAAAAAAAAAAGAATAATATTTATTATGGCCGGTTTGATAAATTGCATGGGTAAAAAAGAAAAAAAAAAAAAAAAAAAAACATACTTGTGCGTTCTGCTAGGGACAGTGAATATATGCCTTTATATCTGCACATATAAATTTGAACATTTAGAAATTATCTCTTCCGCTAACTCTTCACAAAGAAGTGGGGAAGTTTCCGATGTTAATGAAATCCTGCAACTTCTCTCCATTCCGCAGATAGGATATCCTGACCTTCATAAGGAGTGGCTTTTTCTTAAACAGCTTGTTTACAATTTTTAGTTCTTGTCGTATTTTGTTTTCTTCTCCGGGTGCAAGTTCACTGGATGATGCAGCGAGTATTTCGAGTTTCACGTAGTTCGGAACGACAGCCTGAGGTGGGCAATGTGGCGATCAAGGGGACGTGAATAGAACAAGTGAGCAGTACAGTAATGGAATAGGCCTCGTCCCACTACGCGACTGCGCCGATAATCGTGCAGAGGGGTCATAAACCTCGGGAAAATATCTACATGCACACTCAGATTGACGCATTTTTTTAATCGCTTTCCATAGGTACCTCGAAAATGAAGGAAGATAAAAACTCGCTTGATTTGTTTGAATAGGTGGCCCATATAGTTGCAGCTTCCGATTCTATGTTTTCTTTTTCAAAGTGGAAGCAAATTTCGACGCCGTTTTTGTCGTATACCTTCAAAGGGTCTATTTGCACTTTCACACTCCCTACGTTTAGCTGCAAGTGAGGTTGGGCACGCGTATTAGTGTGTAAAATTGCGTAGACGCGGAAGCGGGCATGAAGAATTTTTGCACAGCCACGCTAACGAGTTTCTTACGCTCAAGAGGTCGTCTTGCTTCTCTGACGGCGTGTCGTCCAGAAGGAGGTCCAGGGAGGTGTTTCCTGCGTGTAGGGGGAAGACAGGGCCATTAGTGGCACGCAAACTTTGAGATGGACACGAAGTGCACGAAGCAGAGTGGGGACCAACCTTTCGCACGGTTCTTAGGCTGATCAATCGAGATACTGCCGAAGAGGTCGACCAGTATGTCTTCATTTTTCTTCTTCGCAATTTCCACTTCTTTGTTGTTCCTTGCAACAGCGTTGTCTTTAGACTCCTGGCTGCGTAATAAGTGGGTGCTGGATATTTTCACTTCATCGCCAATGTCTAGCATATCCAATTTGTTAGTAGCTGCCTCGTTCATGCTGATGGGGAGAGTTCCTTTGAGGGTATCCATCGCAGGGGGGGAACTACGCACGTCCGTAGTGACATTGGGATGATTTGTATCTCCATTTTGTATGCCTAGGACATCTTCCAGGTCTAGAAGGTCCGCGCAGGCAGTGCTGGCCTTATTGGTATAGATATCCGTGGAAGAATTATTCATAATGCCTGAATCCCGCACACCTTGGCTGCCAATGGCATCACCAAAACCGACCTCCACAATATCATCGTCATCCATGTGGGAGGGTCTCTTCTTGTTCATTTTTCTATTAGTACACGGAGGAATGCGTAGAAGTATGGAGTCTCTTATATCATCCCACTGCGTGCTCATCAATTCGTGAAATTCACAAGCTCTCTGTTGAATTTCAATGCAATTATTTTTTTTATATTTCTGAATAATTTTTTCTATTTTTAATTTCTGCGTGGGGAAGCGTGCGGTGAGTTTATTAAGGCACATAAGGACATACTGCAAAATAACATTGCTGTCATTGGAGTGCATACTTTCGTTCGCGACGTTACAACAAATGTAGGCACTATTATTATAGCTCGTGTGAGCGTAATTAACTGTGTTCAAATGAATATCTTCAAATATGTTGGAAGATTTATTGTACAGAATGTTCTGTATCGGGTCCTTAATATTAATATTGTGTAACTCTTTAATGGCATTTTTTTCGTACGTTTTTACGATTTTTTCTAATAAATCGAAAACATCTTCATGCGTGACAGTTATCGTTTCTCCATCTGGTCCGACATTTTTATTATTCTCCTGTATTAGCAAATCTCCTAACTCACCTATGCACCAAATTCCCACTTGGACTAGTGCGTACTGATTTAGGTTCTCTTTGATGCAGAAAAATATTTTATAAACAACATAGGCGTGATACTCTGAATTTTGCAAAACGTAATAAATAAAATCGTTTTTGATGTGGTCTTGTATGAAGTTCCCAGCTAGACACAACAATTTGATGTACGTATCTAAAAGGTATTGCACATTCGGGGAGTATTTATTCACTGATACGCATATGTTCGAGACAATGTCACTCTTTATTTCTATATCTGCTACGAGTAAATAATTTAGCAGTTCCTTCACCATCACTTTTAATGAGTCCTTTGTTATGAGGGCGAATGCCACATCCAGTGCCTTTTTCCGGATGCTGATATCTTGATCCTTTAGACACTCTATTATAGTGTTCCTGTATATGTGCAACGTTTTCGGGTCCTTCTTTAGCAATTTCTGCAGGGTGCATAATCCCACATACCTAATGTTGTTATCCGTGTTCTGTAAAAACTTCCCCAGAACATTCACAGCAAGGACTAGCAACCCTGGGTCGGTTGATATATACGTGATTGTCTTCACACACTCATATAAGATAGCGTTTCCCACGTTTTTTGTCGAATCTGTATTCGTTGCTACTTGGGCTAACACTGAATTGACTTCTTCCATATCGTAGACATGCTGTTTATTATCTGATTCGCTTCCAACTATGTTTCTACTCTGCGCCATGGCTGTGGGACCATCCGTTACACCTTCGACAGCTTCATCGTGTTGGCCCTCTGTTCGTATCCCAATCGCCCCACTCGATGTACCTCCACCCTCTGTATTCAAATACTTGAGGAGCTTCAATATTTTAACCTGCAGAAATGGGTCATTAATACCATACACGTCGTACTCGACGCCATGAGAGTAGCTGGACATGACGCAACTCTTTAAAATTTTCACAATTTTGTTGGTGTGTCCCTTGAGCATCTTCCTATATTGAGAATTCTTTTCTATTAGGGACATCATCAAACTGATGCCAGCACTTAACACTCCGTGGTTTCTGTCCTCTAGCAGACTGTTAATTTTTTCGACGAAGAGATCCTCCATATCGCTTGTTTTTTTTAAAATACGAATTGCGCACATGGCTGCCTTCTTCTTAATGTAGGGATTATTTATATTCATCAAATCCAAAATTTCGTACCTCAGGGAGGAGCACATTTCCGTGTTTGCGATGTTACCCAAGGCACAGAGTGCCAGTCCATTAATATACTGGTTACTATTTTTTAAATCATTCTTTATAGAATTGGTCACTAACATTAGGATGTCTGTGTTTTCGTCAAGAAGGATAGTCAACCCTAGATAGCCTATCCTTTTAAAAGAGAATTTACTCGAGGCTATTAATTTTAAGCATTCGATTTGACCAAAGTAGGTTGCGTATCCCAACATATTAATGAATAATAATTTAGCTACATTTCTGTGTCTATAAATATTGTCTTCTTCTTTGAAAGCTGTCCTGATAAGTGCACATTCCTTGGCCACGACCGACCTTTCCTCTGCGGCCGTTTTGCAATTCCGGATGTTTCGAATTAGTTCTCTTAGTTTTATTGACATGGTGAAAGGGGGAACTATGTCTAGGTGAATCCCGACAGAGGGGGGGTGCTCTCACGGGCAAAATGTTCGTTACTAACTTTTGTGAAAAAAAAAAATAAAAAGAGAAAAAGGGGCCCAGTCTTTTTTTTTTTTTTTTTTGTCCCCCGTATTAAGCGGGTTTATACATTAACAGTGGAGCTGGGACGGGAGGCATTCATGCAAGTAGCGTACACGTGCCTCCCTTGAGTGTAATAGTTCTTCAATTTGTTGCACGCAGACGGTGAGGTAGTAATAATGCGAATGAAAGTGAACTGGCGTGCTGAAACAACACTGTTGTAAGTATGGGTGATTCTGCCTTCCTGACAGGAACAAACTTGCGTTTGCGAGAATATACGTGTGCCACCATGAGATATACCCACATATTTCTGAAGGTGCTTACCACGTAGTACACAACTTCACTGCTGCAATCAATGTGTAGTATGTTTTTGTCGTGCTAGCACGCCATTTGTAGGTATCAACATGGGTTTGGGAACAGGCCTAATTACAAATTGGTGTACTGCTGCCGCTTTGAGATTATAAATCCCAGGGCCCGCACATGTTGGTCACTACTGGGCATATCGAGCTGGGTAATGTTATGCCATTCACGTATGCATAAGCGTGTATGTACATACGAGCGTGTGATCGTGTGGCCATGTACGGATGCACTTATACATTTACTTTCACCCCTTGGCTTTTGTGGCGCCCTCTCCTTCCATGGCCAAGCGACTTCAGTATTTTCAAATCTACGCCTAGCTTCAAAAAAAAAGGCCAGGGAAAAAGTAAAATGGAAAGGGTACAAAAAAGCGGGTACAACAAATGGAAGCGCATAAAACTAGTATGCTATGCGCGTTTATAGGCTGATGAGCGGCTCCATGAACAAAAAAGGAAAAACAGAAAAAAAAAAAATTAAATATTGCAAAGCCAGGCAAAGAAATGGAAGATTAAAAAAAAAAAGCATATAATGCTCTATTTTTTTTTTTTTTTATTCCACCTACTTAAGCTATATTCGAACGGTATTTCAAGAGGCACCATTTGGAATATGTTTGGAGAACCACCACACATATTTGTGTAATCACAATGCAATTGCTTTATGTGCAGCTGGGGGGAAGGGCAGCAATAGCAGGCAATTATATGAAGAATTTATGAACCCCCCAATGCGAGGACCCCAAGGAAATGATCCTAGTTCTCCGCACCTTATGTGTGCTTAAATTTTTAATTCATGTAAAAAAGGTTTATTCCAGATCAAACTGATTAACTCTTTAGAGCAACATAAGCACCCTTGTGTATATAAGGAACTGCCTTTTTCTTTTTTTTTTTTTTGTAGTCACCGTACCATTCTTTAAAAGAGCATGAAAAGAAAAAAAAGGAAAAAAATGAATGTTGAAATATTGAAAGGGAGATTTCCATTTTAACTTTTTTTTTTTTCTCTATTTTTTTTTTTTTTTTTT
>NW_012192597.1:68977-71605 GCF_000956335.1 Plasmodium fragile | reverse complement strand
TGATGTCCTTTTTTTTTTTTTTTTTTTTTTTTTTTTGGGGGTTTTTTTTTTTTTTTTTTTTTTTTTGTAATTTGCAACTTTTTGTTTCGCATTTGAAAAAAGACTTCTACATGGATTGTATGCTCACGAAAAAAAAAAATGTTTTTTCCCCCTTTTTTTTTTTTCTTTTTTTTTTTTTTTTTTTGTTTATACGAAACGTAAAATGGAACGTGGGGAATGCCAAGCTTTTTCAAACATCCGTGACGCGTGCGTATGTGCAAGGGAACCTCCACACCAAGGTACTACATACATCCTCCTTGTTTTGTTAAGTAGCCTCACGAGCATGAGAGCTTCATTCTAGGACAAGAAATACAATGGCCTTGTTTTTCCCCGCCACCCCCATTTTGTTGTGTTGCAGTGGTATATTCTACGTTCCATTTTTTTTTTGTCTTCTTCTATTTAGAATGTTGCTTGTGCGTTTTACAATTTTACCATTTTACCATTATTGCATTGGTCCATTTTTACATTTTTCTTCCTGTTGTAATTCATCTTTTTTTTTTTTTTTTCTTGTGACCCGTAGGAAGACTCACTCTGATAAAATGCAGACCACTCAGGGGGGTCATGTCCAGGGTATGTGCTCGTGATGAGGACGTTGTGTGGTTATCAGGGCAATAAAACAAAAAATAATTAATATACAACTGACAACATGAGAAGCAGCTGTGCGAGGACCTAATTATAGAGGACTGTCACCCGTATACCTACCACAACGGGCATATTTCACGGCATCGCTATGCTGGGGTAGTACCCTTTCTGAAGGTAATCCGCAACAGCTGCCACTATATTTTGTCAGATCTCTCTTGCGAGTCCGCAGCATAAGGTTTCCTCTTGTATTCGGAGGAGGAAAATATGAGAGACGGGGGCACTGTGGAACATGTCTTTACGCAGTAGCATCATATAATTCTAACGGGAGGGTACATGCAAACAGCGCAACCATTGTGGATGCTCCTGGTAGTTCAGAAACGGTGTATGATGAATTAAACTCAAATACTATTAGGAAAATCATCGTTCCTGTAGGAATATTTGGAATAATGTTCTTCGTTTTCCATTAAATTAGACTAATTACTTATATTAGAACATGGGAATATTGTGGTACAGGCCATAATTTGTTTTTATCATTTAATTGTATAACCATAAGCTGAGCCTCCTTTCACACATTCTGTATTTCCCTTATAGTCTTCTGGATTAGAAGTAGGTGTTATGTCAGAGAAAGCGTAAAGGCATAAATGGGGAAAGGAGGACAAATCTTAAGCGTAAACGTTACGCAGTGTGTGGGAGGGAGTTAGCAAAGTAGGTATCCGGGGAAATTTTTTGTCAGAATCTGAGAAAGATTAATTTCATTTGAACAAGGACTATGACTGAGGGAGCTTATATAGCTCTTTGGGCGTACAAGTGGGAACAATGGATAATTGTCATTCTGGTAGGACATAATAATGAAATGGCGCCAATGCTTATTATTGCCTTATGTAATGGAAAAAACATGAAAGTACAAGTATGGACGTCTTGTAATAGTTACACACATATAATGAAAGAAGATTGTCTACATATGTATATTACATTTGGGAGTATTAAGGAACGAAATGGCCTATTGGAATAGGTGCGGCACGCAGAAACACTTAGCATTATGTATCATGTGCATCCTTCGCTGTTGAGTATTATTTAAATGGAGACAAGGTTAAGCAACCTGAAGAAGCATGGTAATATTGCATTCTATAAAAATGTATGTTATTCTCGTACACAACTGCCTAGGTGTTAGAGACAGAACGTATATTGAAACATGGGAATAAGATATAAATAGTAAAATGTACTACAGGAAATATAAGAAGATGGTGCACAATAGTTTTATCTTATAATTATAACCTTGAAGGAGAGCATAGCGCTCACCATAGTTACATAAGATTACCTGAATTCATACTGGCGTCGTACCTAAAGCACTATAGGAATCAAGGGCACATAGTATACATGAGTGGTTTCATATACGATATATACAACTTGGGAGTAATAATCAGTGCTGATTTTAATTCGCTTTATATTACACAGCTAGTGTGTGCTCAGGCAAATATTTATCGATGGGTTAGCATGCGCTGTCTCGTCCATACGTTTGTGCTACTGCTGAGAGCTCTGAGGATTTTTTTAATTTTTTTAACCATGAATCATGTTTGTTACGTGCCTTTGTTGCTCATAATATAATAACAACGATGTATTTATGAAGATATTGAAAATACATATATAGCACATAAGAAGCAAACAATTAAGCTCGATTGCTTAACCCTAAATACTTAACTCTAAAACACCTAAATCGTGAACACAGAACGCTTAACACTCAATGCTCAATCGAGACACCTAAATCACTATATGAAAATTCCTAAATACGGAGCATTCAAACCTAGATTCTAAACATTCTACTTAATATCTAAACCCTGAACCCTAAACCCTGAACCCTGAACCCCTAAACCCTGAACCCTAAACCCTAAACCCTGAACCCCTAAACCCTAAACCCTGAACCCTAAACCCTAAACCCTGAACCCTGAACCCTAAACCCTAAACCCTGAACCCTGAACCCTAAACCCTAAACCCTGAACCCTAAACCCT
>NW_012192597.1:62412-66931 GCF_000956335.1 Plasmodium fragile | reverse complement strand
AACCCTAAACCCTAAACCCTGAACCCTAAACCCTAAACCCTAAACGCTGAACCCTAAACCCTAAACCCTGTAGTAGTAACTTCCAAATAGTGTAAAGTTGGTTACAGTGCCTTTTGGGAACAGTGGAATGGCGAATGGCAACGGTTGTGTTTCCATTTTCCACTCGGTTATATTTGTGCGTGTGAGTGCGCTTGTGTGTGTGCACTTACCTTCCAAAGCGAATAACCAAGGAGGGCCACGGTGACGGCGGACAAGAAGAAGAGTACGGGAGTAGTGGCGGTAAGGACGGCGTTCGTTAGGTCAGGGACATCGAGGGGCACGTCCTCCTTGCGGACTCCATCTTTGTTTAAGTCCCGTATAGCGGGTGTGGCACCTAAACCAAAGTGTCCATCCGAGAGGTTTGTGGTAGGTTCAAATGGTACTGCTAACATGAGATCACACCCGTGGCCTTCACCTTTATTAGTACAGTGCTTATCCGGATCGACCCCTGCAGTGGTTTTGTCGGCGCCGCTACTACTGGCGGTCTGATCGGGATTCGGTTTTGGTTTGGGTGGATTGAGCGGAGGGGGGTCATCGTTACCGCCATCGACGATGGCAACGGCATGCTTCGTGTCACTCGTACTACCGTCCCCTCCTTTTCCTGTTGATGTTGTTTCTGTTCCTGTTGATGGTGATGTTGGGTCCGATGCTGCTGGGTCTGTTGCTACTGGTGTTTCCGGTTGTGCCGGCAGTTCCGGCTGTGCCTCTGGAGATGCAGGTGATGGTGCAGGTCCTGGTGTCAGTTCTGGAGACTGTGATACTCCTTTTTTGTGGTCCGGTGGCGTCACGTCTTTAGTATCACCACTACCTATAAAATAAGGTGAGGGAAAGAATACAGAAGGAAACTGATGTTTTGTGCAATGGATGCTGATGGCCACGGTTCACCATGATCGTTGTGGTCCGTCGCTGCACGGTCGGCAATTGATGGTTCGCACCTTTGGTGCCACAGTGCCAACGGTGGTTACGGTGCAGGTGTCACCCGGGAAAAGATTCTCTGTCCCACACAACACACAGACACAGTGTGTGTCTGTCGACGTCTCTACGTCTGTATCCCGCGGCGGACCCATCGCTGTCGCTCTGCCGCTGTCGCTCATTCGACGTTTGGTTTCTCTCTGCCCCTCTCGCCGTGTTGTCTCTCCGTCTGTCTTCGGAAAAGTTGTTGTTTCTTTTTTGTTGTTTTGCTCTTTCTTTTTCACACCTCCGCACATGTCCCCTCTATGTAAACTCTGGTGAACACGTTTGTGCGCGCTCCTCAAACATGAGTGCGAGATGACGCGAACTCTTTGCTCCTATTACTCTTTTTGTCCGTAGGGTTAAAATTAGTTGCCGGACTGTGCTGAGTGCGCAGAAGTTCGTTAATCTTTTCACATGACGGTTGACCTTCAGGGGTATAGTGGCCTTTGGTAATGCTCACACGTGAACCTGCATGTGACTCTATGGCGGCGTGCGGATTCTTGGACTTTTCATGCGGGCAAGTATACTCACCTGTTGCAGTGTCCTGGTGGTTGTTAGGTGTGCGCTCGTGCTTTCCTGCAGGGTCCTGTGACTGTGGTGGTTGTGGAGGTGGGGGTTGTTGTCCAGGGCCTGGTCCTTGGCCCCCTGATCCTCCGGCTGATCCGGCTCCTGATGTTGATGGGGGTGCCGCCGGTGGTTGCGTGTCCGTTGCTGGTAATACTGGGGATGCCGGTTGTTGCGGCGGTGCTTGTGTTTGCGCTCCTGGTGCTGATGCAGTACCTGAGGTAGCTGCTCCTGCAGGTACCGGTTGTGTGGTTGCCGCCTCCTTCGCTGCCGGTTTCGCTGCGCCTGCAAAAAGGAGAACGGCAGACAGATGGACGAATGACGATAAAAGAAACGGACACAAGTGGTACAGAAAGAAGGGGCCGGGACGGTGCGGTCAGGCGGCAGCAAGCGTACGGTGAGGTGGTATGGCAACAGTACACTGCTGTTGTCGCCGTCCCGCTCCGTCGCCGCTACCACTGCCGTCGTCACCGCGTGTGCGTTGTTGTGATGGCATCCATGCGTAGTTCACGTGCGCTGTTGTGGCGGCGGCATACGTGCGGAGTCGTATCGGTGGCGGCCGTATTGGGCCGTATTCGTGCTTTCTCTCATCTGTCCTTACCTGACGTGTCCTTTGATGGTGTGCTTGCCGGCACAATAGCCGCCGTGGCGGATGTGGCGGGCGCCGACTCGGACGTCCCGGATGGTGATGACGATGAAGATGATGATGATCCGGATGATGACGATGTTGTATGTGTGCCTCGGGACCGTGTTCTTTGTTCTTTCGCCACATTTATGTTTCCTGCCGATTCCACTTCTGCAATTGCGTCTCTCAACCTTTTCATTATGTCATCGCCATCATTCAGTCCCTGTATCTGATTCAAAACTGTTGTCGCTGCGTGCTTGGATAATTCATCTCTACTATCGGCCAACCTCTTTAAATCCTCCACACTAATTGTCCCTATCGCACCCTCTTGCTCTGTCTCTGCCTGTGTATCCTGCCCGCTATTGCTGCCTGCGGCAATTGTGCTGTGTTCGGCACAAGTGTCGTCCATATAATCTTCCATGATGTCGGCCCACCGACTACTGTTCTCCTCGATCCATTCCTTAATGGTTGCTCCTACCAATTTGTGCCCTATTCTTAATGAATCCAGGTTCAATCCGTTGCATGCACTATTACTAGTGTCCACTTGGTACCTTGGCCTCATAGCGTCTGTAGCCTTGCGTGCATAGGGCATCAAGGCGTTGAAGTCACACAGCGGTGCAAATTTTTTGGCTAAAATTACGTATCCTACCATACACCTCATGAATGGGTGTATCTGGTCCTGAGTCTGAGGTGCAGCCGCAGGCTTTGCGTCCGCTGTGGGAATACCATCCATAAAATAATAAACTTTCATGATGTCCTGGCATAAGGATGGAGCGTGCTCGGCCTGTGAGACCCCATTCTCATCCAGCTCGCTAGATGAGCACAAGGTCTCTATGTCAGGCCTGGGTTCCTCCATTGCCGCCAATAACTGTCTATATACTTTTTTAACGTCCCCCCAGAATATTTCCTACAACAAACACGTAAAAAATACGTAGATGTATACATATTCGTGATTGTTGCATGATCACGTCAACGCGTATATTGCGCTACTGTAAATGTATGTAAATCTACAAGTCGCTCCCATCCTCCCCTTAGTGTAATTAACTTACGCTGAAACTGCCCGGCCCAGTATCGCCCTGTTGCTCATCTGCCCTTATTTCCCTTTTCTGAATATAATCCACCAATAGGTTCCTTAATGCCTGTGCCATTCCTGCTTTCTATTACTGTAAATGTGTATTCAACTGTTGTTGCACATACGGCACTGCTTCATGGTTCGTATGCGTGTGTACATCCGTCCTTTGCTTTTCTCAGTACTGTGTGTGTCAACATTAATAAAACATATGCGTTAACTCAACGCTGTAGACGAACTGTATGTTTCATGAAAGATTGGGGAACACGACAAAACAAGAAAATAAAAAAACAAATATATAGAAAAAAAAAAAAAAAAAGGAATAAAGGAAAAAAACAAAACAAGAAAGGAAAAAAAAGTAGTACACTACTACTACCACTACACACATGGCGTCATGAATAACGCCCGCTCCCGCCTGTCTACACCGGTCTCCACTAAACGCCTTTCACACACACTGTGTCTCTCTGTGTGCGTACACCTCAAAACCGCAGTAACAACATCAAATTCTTCTTCCGTCGTGGCCGCCGTCCCTCCCGCGGCTACTTCGTCGAATCGTTTACTCGAACGCCGTAATCGAACCGCTTTACTCGGCTACTTCGTCGAATCGGTCTTGCACTCGGACACAATGCGGTTTACGCGGCCGCGTTTGCGCGGAGACAATGGTCCTCCTTCGTGCACGCGGCCGGGTAAAGGCGATTGTCCGAGCAAACGCGGTCTAGTGTAACAAGAACTCGACGAAGCAGCCGCGGCAAGGAAGGCGGCAACGACGGCAGAAGCATTGATGTTGTTGTTATCCTGCGGGGTTTTAGGTGTACGCACAGAGAGACAGTGTGACGACGCGGGGAGGCGGGTATTCATGATGTTGTGCAGTGTTTTTTATATTTTTTTTTTCCTTTGGTTTTTGTTCTTATTTTTCTTTTCTTTTTTTCTTTTTTTCATAAGTGCGTTATGGTAATTGAAGTGTATGGGACAGTTATTTGTAGTATATAGTGTTAGGAAGCAGTACATGCAGAATATTGTATAGTAGCAGATTATTGTGATTCATATAATCCGGTTAGTTTACGCATTGGGATTATAACCTGATGGCACAGTTATTTTGTAAATAGTCTTCGTCTTTCCTTTTGTACATATTTCTGTCTCTTTTTTTACATTGTTTCTCGTTCCTCCCTTTTTCTACTCTTCATTCTATTCTTCTTATGCGTGCCCTTCAGTCTTTTTCGTCTGTTCCTCTTTTTCAGTTGTATGGGACACCTATGCAGAAGTTGAAT
>NW_012192597.1:59720-60686 GCF_000956335.1 Plasmodium fragile | reverse complement strand
AAAAAAAAAAAAAAAAAGGAATAAAGGAAAAAAACAAAACAAGAAAGGAAAAAAAAGTAGTACACTACTACTACCACTACACACATGGCGTCATGAATAACGCCCGCTCCCGCCTGTCTACACCGGTCTCCACTAAACGCCTTTCACACACACTGTGTCTCTCTGTGTGCGTACACCTCAAAACCGCAGTAACAACATCAAATTCTTCTTCCGTCGTGGCCGCCGTCCCTCCCGCGGCTACTTCGTCGAATCGTTTACTCGAACGCCGTAATCGAACCGCTTTACTCGGCTACTTCGTCGAATCGGTCTTGCACTCGGACACAATGCGGTTTACGCGGCCGCGTTTGCGCGGAGACAATGGTCCTCCTTCGTGCACGCGGCCGGGTAAAGGCGATTGTCCGAGCAAACGCGGTCTAGTGTAACAAGAACTCGACGAAGCAGCCGCGGCAAGGAAGGCGGCAACGACGGCAGAAGCATTGATGTTGTTGTTATCCTGCGGGGTTTTAGGTGTACGCACAGAGAGACAGTGTGACGACGCGGGGAGGCGGGTATTCATGATGTTGTGCAGTGTTTTTTATATTTTTTTTTTCCTTTGGTTTTTGTTCTTATTTTTCTTTTCTTTTTTTCTTTTTTTCATAAGTGCGTTATGGTAATTGAAGTGTATGGGACAGTTATTTGTAGTATATAGTGTTAGGAAGCAGTACATGCAGAATATTGTATAGTAGCAGATTATTGTGATTCATATAATCCGGTTAGTTTACGCATTGGGATTATAACCTGATGGCACAGTTATTTTGTAAATAGTCTTCGTCTTTCCTTTTGTACATATTTCTGTCTCTTTTTTTACATTGTTTCTCGTTCCTCCCTTTTTCTACTCTTCATTCTATTCTTCTTATGCGTGCCCTTCAGTCTTTTTCGTCTGTTCCTCTTTTTCAGTTGTATGGGACACCTATGCAGAAGTTGAAT
>NW_012192597.1:39975-59191 GCF_000956335.1 Plasmodium fragile | reverse complement strand
GGACACCTATGCAGAAGTTGAATGAATTAAAACTTTGTAGTGTGTACATGTTAGCAGGCATAAATGAGAAAGGGGAAACCTATGATTCATGCACAACAGGAAGTATCATACTCAACGGTACAGCTTGTGCGGGAATAACAAATTCATTAGATACTGTAATGATATGCGAAGCGTATGAATAGTGATCTAGTTATGTAGTAGTATCATGGAAGCAGATTTCGCAGATTTACTGGCACAGTGGCTAATACGCAGGCAAGGACAGGGAATTGAAGGTTTTTACGAGGTAGGTTATGGTACGCACATAAAGCAAAAGAGCACAGCGCACGGAGCGCATAGGTGAGTACAGTGATGTGCTCACCAGGAACGTCTGTTACCAGAATATATATGACTATGGCGGATATTGCATTGGCATAGTGTGTACAAGATCAGTGCTTGGACAGTAAGTATTGAACTATGAGTATTCACATACGTCATGTACTAGCAGCATTATGCCGTTGAAACATTCGGGGTCACTACTTTACCCTTTACAGACAGGAATATGGGCAGATATGCAACATATGGTAGACCAATTTCTTACCTATATGGAAAACGATCATGACACACTGGTGACATCGTGTAATGATGCAGGATGGTGGAAGGAACAAATCATAAATTGGCATAATGATGACGACAAAGTTGTATGCAAAATGATGGTGCCGGCATTATTTTTCATGAATGGATGGGTGCTGGGTGCACATAGGGAACACCATGCTTCGGCCGCAGGAACCCCATTACACACATATATACGGTGCATAATTGCGAATGTATTTATGTTTCAGTTAATGAAAGCAAACTGTGGGAGAAATCACGGTATACGACAGGCCTTGCACATATTAGACCACTTTATGGCCAGTGTGCCTAATGCTGTTAATCTTAACATGTGTACCTGGGTGGTTAATAATGAGCTGAAAGTAGGAGGAAAAGTAATAGGCGCAGAATTTGATGAATGGATAATGGGGAATGAAAAAATGAAGGCCAAGATGAAACAGTTACAGCAACGTGTAAAATGCAAAAGAACGGGGAAACAGACATCTGACCACTGGAAGCGACGTATGGAATTATTGAAAGCAGGACACTTGCGGAAAGCAATGGAGACCGGAATGACGCGTATATTAAGGAAAGTACGGAAGAAAGTAGAGACACTACGGGGGCCCGTTCCTTCCGACGACGACGATGAGGACGACGACGATGAGGAGGAGGAAGGTGAAGAGGAAGAGGAGGAGGACGACGCGAATGGTAAGCACAGTACAGGAGCAGCGTTCTACTCATACGGGCACTAAGAACACGCATAGTACGCATGCGGCCGATACGCATACGGCCGCATGCTAACACGGCCGCCGCACACGAACACGGCCGAATGCGCATACGCGGCCCATACGAATCTGCACGCACGCATGCACGGCACCACAACAAGACGCAACCGCGGTGCAACAACCAGGCACACGGCAGCCACAACAACACAGCAAACGACTTCGTTGCCCCACTTCAGTTGAGCGCAGACGAGTATGGAGTGTGCATGAATTGTAGATTTTATGGATATAAGGGAATTATATGTGGATAGTTTATTACAGAACATTTGAAAAACCAGGAAAAAGAAGAAGGGGTGTATATACGTTGTTCTCCCTCAGGGGCGCTATCACTGTAAATGATGTTGTACGCGGCCCTGGGTCGCTATATCCGTTTACGCTATATTCTACATCATGTATGTTGTTATTATCATGTACATACCTAGTGTGCGCAAGACGGGATGTTAATTCAGAGGCCAAGTTGTGGAAGTGTTGAATAAAGAAACATAAAACAAACAAAGGCAGAATATTATATTATATGAAACCAATTGTCACATGTTGTATCCATAGTAATCATCATGTAGTGTTTGTTACATGCAGCATATGAAATAATTCTTTCTTATATATGTGAAATATGGGGACACGTTTCCCCTTTTTTATTCTTAAAATGGGTTCCTCATCCATAGTATCAATAAACACTTGATCATATGAACAAATAATACAACATAAACACAAACCATGTATATTGGTAAGAGCACAAACAAAAATTATAAAGTAGGACACGCAACTATAGGATACATGCTTTAAAGGAAACATATGCCTATCACACAAAATCTGTAGGACCTCATGAGATTGTCGATCCTGTAACCAGACGAATAACATATCCTAACGTCAACATAATCTACGAGAAATAGAATACGGCACGTACTTATGGTTTTGTAGGTAATTTCTGTGACCAACGTAGTTTCAGTTTCCCATGTGCTTCTTACTATTAGCTACCTCCGGTTTCTTAGGTACCTCTGATTTCATGCGTGTCTCCGGTTTCACGAGTACTTCTGGTTTCTTAGGAACTTCCGGTTTGCTACATACATCTGATTGCCCAGGTAGTGTCAAAATCCATGGTAATTGCAGTTTCCCCGGTGCTCCTTGCTTCTCACCTACTTCCGGTTCGGCAGGTATGTCTGATTTCCCAGATGCTTCTTGCGTCTCAGCTAGTTCCGGTTTCCTAGGTGTTTCCGATTTCTTTGGCACTTCTGGTTTCTTAGGTGCTTCCAGTTTTTCGGATTCTCCTGCTGTGCCCGGTGCTTCGTGCTTCTCAGGTACTTCTGGTTTCCTAGGTACATCCGATTTGCCAGACGCTTACTGCTTGTTAGGTACTTCTGGTTTTCCAGGTACCTTCTGCTTCCCGGGTGTCTCGGGTTTCTTATTTACTTCTCCTTTTTTTTGCGTTTCTGTGGGAGCTTCCTTCTTCTCCTTCTTCTTCCAAATTTTATCCAGTAAACATTTCCCTGTCTTCGAGCAGCAGAAACATAGTAGCACACACAAATAGATAATTGCAATGAGTAGGGCTATTCCATGCATGCTCCCGAGCGCGGACAACACTAACATTATTCCAGTTTCGGTTTCATTACTGAAAGGTTGGATCATGGTCATAAAGAATGCATACAGGACTGTGGAGATTACTATAAGTATTGTCCATGCTTTCCTTCCCATTTTACAACGTTTCAATTTCTGACAACATTCCTTCAGCTTGTTCTGCGCTGTTCCACCCTGTGGCTTCTTCTTTACAGGTACTGGATTCTTGACGTGCACCTTGGATTTTAATTTTCTCCGCATGTCCACGAACACCCTGTTCTTCCCGGGACTACCCGTAGCCTGACCGTCGTAAACATTACGTGTGCCCTGTTTCCCTACATCAGTTCCATCACTCAATGTCACGGTAGTCGATCCAACTCTAGTTGCATCTACCGTGTCAAATTGGCTTGTGACAGTAGCCGATGATGTACCTAGTGTACTTGCCTAAAATGTAGGAAAAAAAGGGGGAATACATGGGTTTGTTGTGGTGTATGTATACTAGGATGTGTCAAACGCGCGTATATAAGAGAAGGGGATGTTCATAGTTGTGTTGAAGGAGTCAGCAGCTTATCACAATACATGTGATAAGTCCCCACAAAAAACAGTGGTTCCTATCATACACAGTGAGCAATTTGCCATAGGCAAAGGACTAGAATAGATATAGAGAGTTTCACAAGCAGCGTCATTGTTTTTTTTTCTTTTCCGTTTAGTGTAGAAAATGTTAGAAGTGGCAATATATTGTTTGTATATATATGAATTATAGAATTGTTTTCTCCTTTTTCCACATCTAGGTGTATAGATTATGCGTGTGATACTTCTCCCTATTGGGCGCTAGTAAATATTGATAGAATAAATTTTGTACGAGGTTTACTATTCTTACCTAAGTATGTACACATGAATTGAAACAAGAATTCCTATGCAGAATGCTACAAATACAACATGACGAACGTGCCACAGGAACGGATAAGAACCAGTTTTAGATACATATTGTACGACGGTAAAAGTTGACTAAAGGGGTCAACATTTTTCACGAATCTCATACGGGCTCATCAATCATGTCGCCGTTTGAACCGTGTAATGGGGCCAAATTGTATAATCCGAGTGATGCAATTCTACATGTGAAGTAGCATCTTATCCTTTTAAACTGGATATAACGGTGAAGAGAATAAGCCGAAGAGAACCAATTATAGCCCGTTTTACATATACGAACGGCGAAATTTTTTTTTTTTTGGTAAGTGGAGTGCTGCGGGCTCAAAGTCACATTGTGTGAGTGTTTAGGGGGGTTACTATTATAACATATTCAAAATGATTATGTCTATGCTGTCGTCGCCAGTATGTGCTGCGTTGATACATGTGCGGTTCTCATTTTGTTATATATGGTCATGAATAATAAATGTGAAAAAAAAATTTTGCTTACAACGATTTGTATACGTATACGGCCACCTCCCTCTTTTTTGGAAAAGTTTTAATGGATTTAATTAACAGAGCAAAGAGCATATTTAAGAATGAAGGGTACATGCAGGGTGATTTTGTATTATGAGGTTTAACAGCTTTAGTGTATAAGGGCTTCAGGTTCCATGATTGTAATGTTCAGGAATCCGGATCCAGGATTAAACAAGTTCAGGGTTCGCGGGTGCTAGTTCTGGTGTTGAGGGGCCTTAGAGGGTTTGGGATTAAGGACTTTTTTTTTTTCTTTTTTTTTTTAGAAAAATAATAAAACATTGGATTTACAGAATTATATATATATTGTGGCATTACTGTATTCCATCATACATGCATGTACATGGCCCATGTGTACCCAAGTATCTAATATGATGTCGCGCGAGCCCAACCTTTGTTGCGTCAAATGTACAATGTAGCGGCATTTAGGGACGCACGTCTCTAGTAAGCTTGTTTTTTTCCTTCTTTTTCTTTGTATGAAGTACCTTCCAAATAGTAAGTTGCTTACGGTCCATATGGGAACATTGAAAGAAATGGCAACGGTTGGTCCATTTTCCACTCGGTTATATTGGATACGTACACGGTGTCGCGTCGTATGTGTGCACTTACCTTCCAAAGGGAATAACCAAGAAGGGCGACGGTGACGGCGGACAGGAAGAACAGCACGGGAGTAGTGGCGGTCAGGACGGTGTCGGTTAGGTCGGGTCCGTCAGGGCCGCCATTCTTATTTATATCCCAATTACCCGAAGTTTCTTGTGTGGGGGTAGCTGGTGCAAATCCCCTTGCTATACTGTCCAATCCCTTTGGACCACTTAGATCTAACCCAAAGCCTTTATCCTCCCTGGCGCCACCGAGAACAGTGTCCGCATCGCAACGGGCTTTGGGGGTACTACCGGAAAAACCTGGACCAGTACCCGCAGTATCATCAGCAGGGGGATTAACACTACTAACAATATCCCAGAATTCATGGTCAGGATAAGTGTCCTCAAGAATTGGGGTTGCCGCACGTTCACGTGTTCCTTCTGCTTCACCGTTATGCCCATTTGCGCCAACTGGGCCAGGTGTATCTTGGGCCCCAGGGGAATGTTCAGGTTCCTTTATACCACCGTCTACGGCGCTCACTGGTTCAGGTGCAGAATTGATTACCTCAGGCACATCGTCCACCTTGCTCTTTGTAGGGTTCTCCTCATTATTCGTGATTACAGTGTCGGGGGGGTTGTTCTCAATTGGTTTTGTTGATATTGGAACATGATTCGGTTCGGTAGGTAACTGTGCACTCACTGGATCCGTTTCTTTGTGTACTATTTGTGTTGTGCCCTCAGGGGGCGTAATGGAGTCCTTACCTGAAAATTCAGAACAAGGAACAGAATATGGAAGGAAACTGAACTTTTTTGAGGTTGATGGTGGTTCGGCCACACGCTTGGCGACATGATGCCACGGTGCGAACGGTGGGTCGCTGGTGCCACCCCGGGAAAAGACTCTCTCTCTCCCACAACACACACACACAGTGTCTGTCTGTGGACGTCTACCTGTCGACGTCTACCTGTCTACGTCTACATCCAGCGGCCGACCCATCGCTCTTGCGCTCATTCTCATTCGACGTTTGGGTTTCTCTCTCTGCGTGTTGTCGCTCCCTCTGTCGCCGGAAAATTGTGTGTTTGTTGTTTTCTCATGGTTTTTGTTGTGGATATGCACTCAGGACACTACCTTCTTGTGGGTCTTCGGGGTTCGTCCCACAATCTGCGTCGACTCCGGGACGTGTGTCAAAGGAAAGGGTGAGGGTTGACGTGGCCCCTGGAACACCCAATCCTGAATTTACAGATGTAAATACTGTGGTCCCTTTGATGCACTTACCTGCTTTGTCTGCATCCTGCCCCCCCTGGGTGCCCTCAGGCGCATTCCCCTGGGGTGGTGGAGGTGGGGGGGGTTGTTGTCCAGGTCCTGGTCCTTGACCTGGGCTTTGTGCCGTGGATGCCTTGTCCCCTGCGGTCGGTGATGATGGTGTCGAGGGTGGTGCCTGTGGTACTGATGGTAATACTGGAGATGCCGGTGCTTGTGGTTGGGACGCCTCTCCTCCTCCGGCTGTTGTATCTGCCCTTCCAAGTTCTGTTGCTCCTGCTACAGCACCTGTTGTTGGTGGTGGAGTCTGTTGTATTTTTCTGTCTTCATTAGATGTTGCATCCTTCTTGTCTTCCTTCTTGTGGTGACTATGGTCCCCGTTCTGGTTGCTCGTTTCCTTCTCTGCAAGGAGGACAAAGCAAGATGAAAGGACGATAAAAACAAAACGGATGGATTAACAAACACAGGAAGGGGGATGAACTCGGTGGACTGCGTACTGGGTGCAGTGGGGTTGGATGATAGCAGTACATTTTATGTGTCACCGTCATCGCGGCGCGGCCGCCGGTGTGGCTCCCGTCGTGGTCGTTGCTCCATCCGTCGCCGCCGCTATATCCCACGCACCACTGTGATGCCCCGCGCACTCGGCAATTCTACGGTGGCCGCTCGCCGCTCAACCGAAGTGGGACAGCGAAGCAGGGCAGTGCCGTGCTGTTCCGTCGTGTGTGCGTGTTGTCGCGGTGCGTTGTGGTGTTGTGGCGGCATCCGTATGCGCAGTCATATCGGTGGTGGTCGTGTCCGTGCCGGCCGTGTTAATATGAAGCCGCGTGCGTGCTGTGCGTGTTCCTATGCCCCGTATTAGTAGCACGCTGTTCCTCTACTGTTCTTACCCTTCGCGTCCTGCTCTTCTGCATCCTCTTCATCGTCCTGATCCTGTTCGTCGTCTTCTTCGTCATCATCGTCATCAGCGTTTTCGTCCTCCGAGTCGGATATGTCTATAAAGTCCCCCCCTCTCGTCACGTTGCCCTCAGCATGCCTCGGTATGTTCTTATCCAGGTCTTTTATTTTGTCTCGTACCTCTTTTCTAGCTTCCCGAACTACAGTCTTCACTTTAGCCCACAGAATTTTCTCAGCATTCTTCTCTCGCTTAATTTTTTTAGCCTGCCCCTCACTAATTGCTGTCGATGCGCGCTCATCTTTTGATGTGCTCTTCCCATGTCCCGTGCACTTATTTCCTACTTTCTTCACCTGTAATTTCGCTTTAAACTCCTCATTTTCTTCCAACCACTTCTTTATTTTGGCTTTCATGGACCACTCTCCAATTTTTATATTCTCAGCCCTTTGCATGTTACAAATATTGTCCGTAATTAAACCATGCATAGACTGCTCTATTTCTTTCATTATATCCCATGCATACTCTATGCCCCAGTTTGCTCCGCAGGATGCCTCCAGCAATAATTCTTCAAACATGTGTACTATTCCACACCTTACATAGTCCTTTAGCCTCTCATCTCCAGTGTCCTGTGCGGCATTATTGTCCCGTTCCCATCTGTTTTTGTTCATAAAATATAGAGCCCCTACCATAAGCCTACATATAGGTCTGTTTCCTTCCGTCTTCATTATCCTATTGCCATCGTTGCGATGCTTCCAGCCCTGGTCATCACAACTAACGGTATACGCCATTATGGTATCTTTATCTTCCATGTACTTCACAAACTGTCGTAACTGATTATATATGTCCATCAATAGCATATTCTACAATGTTAAAATAAGTGACATACCTATATACTACGGTGTCCACACTGTCTCTGTGATCGTGAATAAATTCATACAAGACAACCCACTCCTTGTGTTTGTGCTCGTCGGTTTTAAAAAATAGTAATACATAACCATAATGTTCCTGTAACCTCAATGTGCCTACATTCCACAGTACGCATGTGTGCCGTGTTTACACATCCCCCCGAAATTTCCGTGTTTTCACCTATTCCCTCATGGTGCCTTACCTGATATTCGTCCTCGGACATGTAAGGTCCGCGCCGCCTGACATACTCCACCAGTAAATCCCCTAACCCCTTAGGCGACATATTGTTTCGCCTGCGGTAAGTAACAATGCTGCAATCGGAACTACTACCCTAATGTTCTGTATGAAATATATTAAGCATTATGTGGCCCATCTACACCTGCCTCCTATATTCCCCCTTTACTACGTAATAGGAATGGCTGCGGTTATCACGTAACAGTAGAAATCTATACATAATAAAAACCTGCATGTGCCCCTTCCGCTCAATCGCATTTTGCCACTACTAATAAATCATGCAGGACGCATATATAGGTAATAATCTAAAAATGAATATAGAAAAAGGAAAAGAAAGCAGAGAAAGAACAAAAAATAAAAGAAAGAAAGACCAGAACAAATAGAAAAAATACTACACGCAACGCGTCATGAATACCCCCTGCCCCGTGTCTACACGGGTGTCCACTAAACGCCTGTCACACACACTGTCTCTGTGTGCGTACACAAAAAAACCGCAGTAACAACAACAACATCAATTCTTCTGCCGTCGTTGCTGCCTTCCGCCGTCCGTGCCTCGTTCTTCCCTCCCACACATAATATGTGTGTGCCTTCTCCTCTCCCGCTGTCTGCGATCCCCCTCTCTGTGGATCCTTGCCTCGAAAACTGCTTACTGGGACAATCTGCTTTACCCGGCCGCGTTGGTCGACGCGTTTGCTAGGAGAGACAATCTCTCCTTATACTCGAATGCGTATTCGCATTCTATAGTTGTTCTACTCTACACCATTAGCATGCACTTGCTCATCTTTTAATAATTACCTTCACATAAAGGAGAATACTACCCGAGCATTTTATTCATGTAAATCTACATTTTATATGCATTTGACGTGTACCCACCTGTTCCTATGGTCATGTTAAAAGAAGTTGACTACACAGAAAAAGAACAAAACAAGGCAAAAGTAAACAGAAGTAAGCAGAACAGAGCAGAAAAAAAAAAAGAAGGTATGGAATAATGTAAACCAGAAATATATTATGTATATCACATAATGCAGTACAAGTGGTCTAATGTTAGCTTTCGTTATTTCCCATTCATGTGGCCCGTCATCCGAATGTCACAGTTTCTCCAATAGTTCATCTACATATAACTCCTTATCCTGCAAACTGCGTTAGACTTCGCACTGTTCTATGACTAATGCCAGGATCAGTATCCATATTTTAGCGGTTACCCGTTTTTGCATGTAAGGTTGCGGATGCAGTGGGTGCGTGCGTGGTGCAACTCGCACTCTTAGTGTGTCTGCTGCTGCTGTTACTTTTTCCACGTCTAAGTTGTGTTCCACTCCAGGTACGTCGCCTTTGTGCGATTCTGTGTCCTCCGCTACAGTATTCAACAAATGTTGGAACCACTCCGCCTCACCATATATATGCATAAGCTCATGTTGCTTTGCAACCCATGCTTTCCACAACCGCAGTTTCTTCATCTCTGCGGATGGGATATTGCCGCGCGCACCGAGTGCACGGTGCGCGGATACTACGTTGTGCTCGTTTGCCACCATGTGCTCACGCAGGTATTGTTTCCATGCCAACGTTAGCTGCAGAAACCACGGCTGCGTCGTGCACGCCTGCAATAGGTGCTTGTTGCGGTCAATCCAGTTAATCCAGTGGGTGCAGTACGACGTCGCGTCCCCCGGAACAGTAGAGGGACTCTGGTCTTCTTCTGTATGTATGGTTTCCATACAACTCCATGGATCGGGGTCATGAGGTCGACGAGGGTCCGTTTCTAACTGTATGGATTCCATACAACTCCATGGATCGGGGTCATCATCTGGACAAGGGTCCGTGGCTAACTGTATGGTTTCCATACACTTCCATGGATCGGAGTCCTCGTCGTTAGGCGGAGAAAGGTCCGTTCCGTCGGACTCGGTGGGTGGATCCATGGTGAATGACACAGTGTTCCCCGATAAACCCTCGTTTGTGGTAGAAACACCCAAGATATTGTTATTCCTGTGGTCGTCCCGCATCAAATCCTGTGCAAACGCTTCAACGAGTATTTGCAAATAGTCGTCTTTGACGTTTTCGCATTCGGTTGCTTCACATTCGTTGAGCACTTCTAGATTTAGCTCGATGATGGTGCGTTTATGCACGCGTGGTTGACGTCGTCGTCGTTCGGCAGCAGATGCAGGTTGCGTATGCCTCACCATGGTGTACCCGTAATCGAGTGGCGGCAGTTCGCCTCGTTGTAGATGGTCCAATATGTCTTCGTCGAGTAGCGGTGACGGCACGTCACGAACGGTTCGATATGTTCGTCGTCGTTTGGCGAGGTGCGCAAAATACTAAACAAAAAAAGAAGAAGGACGATGTAGGAGTGCATTGGTGTTGGAATGACCGTACAAAACATGCCGTTGGGAACACATTACTATGGTACATATTGCGGATATGCATATACGGTGTCCACTGGGTTATATTTGTGCATGCTTGTGCTTTGTGCGTGTGGTTGTGTGGTTGTGCGTTTGTGTGGTTGTGCGTTGTGGCTGTGCTTACCTTCCATAGGGAATAACCAAGAAGGGCGACGATGACCAAAGTGACGAAGGCGAGGACGGGAGTAGTGGCGGTAAGGACGTCGGCGGTTAGGTCGGGTCCATCGGGACCTCCTGGACCCGTAGGTGGATGTTCACTTATAACTGTTCTATGTGGATCAATGGGCGTCGGATTTGGTCCATATGACCCCGTTATACTGTGCATGTGGGTCGGAGGACCAGACAGTACCCCAATATTAAAGTTTTCATGTGCACCACGGAAAATATCACATCTTCCAGTATCAGGACTACAGGGGATATCGAAAACATCCCATGCCGCTGGGGTCGGTTTTGGTTTGGGTGGATTGAGAGGAGGGGGGTCATCGTTGCCGACATCGACGACGCCAGTGACGACGGCTTCCCCGGGGTCGGCATGCTTCGTGTCACTCGTTTTACCCTCCGCTGCTGGTCCTGTGGATGGTGTCGCGTCTGCAGGTGATGGTGTTGTTGTGTCTGATGATGTTGCTGTAGAACCTGCATTGGACGGTGCCGGCGGTTCCGGTTCTGGTTCTGGTTCTGGTTCTAGTTTTGGTGGTGGCTCAGGGACTGTTACTGCAGTTCCTAAAAGAAGGTTTGGGAAAAGGACAATGATGAAATGCAAGGTTTTGTGCGGTGGTTGCTCGGCAACACGGGTGTTGCGCTCCGTCGCTGGGTGCTCGGCAACACGCTTGGCGACATGATGCCACGGGGGCAGCAGACGGACGGGGGAAGAAGGGAAACTTGCCACCCGGGAAAAGACTCTCTCTGTCTCTCGCACAACACACACAACACACACAGACACAGTGTGTGTCTGTCGACATCTGTCTACGTCTACATCCAGCGGCCGACCGATCGCTCTCTCCCCTCTTCTTTCTCATTCGACGTTTGGTTTCTCTCTCTCCGTGTTGTCTCTCCCTCTCGCCGGAAATGTTTTTGTTGTTTTTTCACTCCGATTATTAGTCCATATGTGTTGGGTGCACAATGCCTGTTAGGTTACTGTATCTCACTCATTGGCTCAATTACCGGTGTCCGCACATCCGGGTGAAGTATCTGGCTGGAATATACTAATTGTGATGGACCCTCCTTCTTGTCGTCCTTTGTGTGTTTCAGTTCGCAGGACCTTATCACATTTTGCGTTTGCTCCCTTACCTGTCTTAGCTGATGCGGTATCACCTGAGACTGTTCCCTTAGTCCCGGGTTGTCCTGGTGGTGCTCCTGCGTCTCCCGTGGCCGCATCTTTCCCGGGCTGATGTGTCTCTGCTGAGGCCGATGGTGATACTGGTGGTGGTACTTCGGCTGCCTTCGGTGGTGCTTCTGGAACTTTAGTCGGCGGAGCTTCTTTCTTCTTCTCCTTGTCCTTTCCTGCCAAGAAGAAAGGAAGATGAACAGACGATAAAAAAGCGACACAAGTGGTAGACAGAAAGAACGGGCCGGGACGGTGCGGTCAGGTAACGGCCGGGTAGGGGCGGGACGGTGTTACAGAGAGCGCACGTTGTTAGAAGAGGACAAAGACAGGAAGAAAGGGGGGCGCACTCGGTGGACTGGGTCAGGCGGCAGCACGCGTACGTTGAGGTGAACTCGGTCGACTGGGTCGAGGTAGGACTCGGATGGACTCCGTACTCGGTGAACTGGGCTAGATGGTAGCAGTACAACTTTTATTTGTCGCCGTCATGGCGTCCGCCGTGCCGTCCTGGCCGCCGGCCCGCTGCAGCCGTCCTCGCCCCACTCCATCCCCACGCACCACTGTCACACCAATGTGCGGCCGCTACACTGGTCATCGCAGCACACACACACCTCGTCTGCACTCGTGTACACTTCGTCGTCGCCACGGCTACCACTACCGTCGTGGTCGCTGTACGCGGCTCCACGAGGGGGTGTTGTTCCCCCACGTGTGCGTTGTTGTTCATTCGTGTTGTGGTGTGGTTGCCGCCTCATTAGCTTCGGGTGTTGCGCGGCCAACTGCATTACCTGCTTTATCCGCTTCTGACTTGCCCGGTGGTGTTGATGTTGTTGTTGATGATCCGGATGATGACGATGTTGTCTGTACCCCTTTTACTCCCGATGTCGTTGCAGTATTCCCTCCTCCTTCTATCTTCTGCGTAACCTCGTTCTTAATTTCCACAAAAATGTCCTTTATACCGTCCGTCAATTTCTTCGTTACGTTTTTGGCTTTCATTTCCCTCGTAGTTGCTGCATCTCCGTTACCCTGGCTGCCTTTTATGTGCCCGTCCTTATCGAGTCCCCATTTACAGATATCGCTTACACCTGCTTTGCGCATTGTTTCCTGTAGTTTGGTGTTCGTACTTAACCATTGTTTAATTTTCTGCTCCATAGACCATCGTCCAGCTTGAATATTTTGATATACTTCATTTGCACAATGCATCTTTTGCATTTTGCCTCCCGTGGATGCGTCCATTTGTTGCATGGTGTACCATGCATAATAAATACCCCACTCCCTGCCGCATGCTGACTCCTTTAAAAACGTTGCAAACATGTTCAGTATGGCACACACCACATACTCCTTCAACCTTTCATCATTGTTATTCTCCGTGTCTGGTGCCCCCGTGGCTTTGGTCCTCGTATGTATAAAGAATAATGCCGCAGACATGAGCTTGCACACAATCCTGTCACCTACGGTGTAACCCACGTGCGCATGCGTTGCATGAGTTCGCCAATGTTGCCAACCATAATTATCACAGTTTGCACCCAAGGCCTCCATAAGTGACTCCATCGTTTCCATATGTTCAACAAACTCTCCGAGCATGGCCCCGATGTCCTTGTCTAAACTGGCCTACAATGTATAATGTGCAAACATATGCTGGACCTGGGTGCATGCGTATTCATGCACTCGTTGCATTCAAACATTCACATAGCACGACGTCGCTCGTGCCTATTACTGTGTTCTAAATTTGCGCATTCAATGTTACCATGATATATGCAGTAACACACTTCTACGCACATTTACACGTGGCACCAACATATATGAGCGCGTATACTCCTATACACTCTCTACTGTCTCTTTCATAATTAATTACCTGATAAAGCTCATCATTGCCGTATAGGTGCCTATCCTTTACGTATTGTGCCAATATATCCCCTAATTCCTTAGCCGACATACTGCTTCGTCTTCGATTAGCTCCAATATTACACAACTGAGTATTGTCCCAATGTCCCACGTGAACTATATTAACCGTCACATGTCCCCTCTAGGCCTTGTTATATTCTACCTTTAGTATTGATGAGTAATTGCTGGCCTTAACACATAACATTAGAACATTATACATAACAAAATCCTGTTGTACCTGTGTGGAATCCCATTCGTCTACTATTATTATATTCCGCAGAAACCATATATTAAGAATTACAGAGGAATAAATATAGAGGAACCACAAAAAAAAAAAACAGAACAAGACAAAGAAAGGTAGACAGGAAAAAACAAAGTACTACTACACAACCTACACACAAATCGCGTCATGAATACCACCCCCCACTCCCTTCTCCACTAAACCCCTTCACACACACTGTCTCTGTGCATACAATAAAAATGGCAGTAACAACAACATGAATGTCTTCTTCCGTCATTGCTGCCTTCCGTCCGTGGTTCGCCCTCCCACAAAATATGTGTGTTCCTTCTACGCACCCCGCCCACTCTCTGCTTCCTCGGTGGATCCCTCACTCGAACCGCTGTACTCGGAGACAATATCCTCCTTCTTACACCCGGCCGCGTTACTCGGCCGCGTTTGCTCGGAGAGACAATCTGTCGTCCTTGTTACACTCGGAGGCAATCTCGTTTTACCCGGCCGCGTGTGCTCGGAGAGACAATCCTCCTTCTTACACTCGGCTACTTCGTCGAATCCGTTCACTCAAATAATCCTTTACCCGGCCGCGTTTGCTCGACGAGACAATTTCTCCTTCTTACACTCGGCCACTTCGTCGAATCCGTGCTACACTCGGCGACTACATCGAACGCCGTTGCTCGGAGATAATCTCCTCCTTCTTACTAGGACAATGCATGTACGAGGACGCGGCAACGACGGCAGAAGACATTGATGTTGTTGTTATTACTGCGGTTTTTAGGTGTACGCACACAGAGACACAGTGCGTGAAGGGGTTTAGTGGAGACCGGTGTAGAAAGGCGTATTCATGACGCCTTGTGTGTACGGTAGTGTAGTGTAACTTTTTTTTTTTCCTCTCTTTTTCTTTGTTTTTTTTTCTTTTCTTTTTTTTTTTTTTTTTTCATTCTTCTATTCTTCGTGTTTTTTTGCTTCCTATATTCATATTTCCTTTATTTCCTACACATACATCCTACGTGATTTAATAGTATTCGAACAAAGTGATTGCACTAGGAGGCAGAGAACTAGTGGTTTTTGTTCTGTATAGAGTTCTAGTATTATGCATTCAGGCAGGGAAAACACCTAATAAGTAGTACCGACGGCATATCAAAAGAATGCGTAGATGGTCCATGTAGTGGTTCATGGAGTTCACATGCAACACTAGGGCACCAGTGCCGCACGTAACCTTGTAGCTTACCTGAAGAACAAAGAGGAATATGGGTGCACGCATGTTCACGGATCTATTGGTGGCATATATAATCAGAAGACGAATCCAGGGAGATAGAGCCGATGGGCAGGAGTTTAGCGTACGTTGCCGTGAACATTATGTGGGCAGGAGGAGTAACTGGACTCATTTGTGTGGCACACGGTGCACACTACACACAATTATAGAATTATAAGGGAACATATGGATCATGTGGGCTACTATTGTTGTATACATTTAGAGAGACGTATGTGGGGAATATTGTATACACTGTACTCTTCTGCATAGGGAGCGTACAACTAGGGCAGTGGTACAGTATAAATGAATGCTTCAATTATTTCAATTGTAGGAGAAAATATGGACGGATATAAAGAGCATGTTCAGCGAATTAGGTGAATACTTGAATCAGCGACCATACGACATTACGCCACAAACCATATGTAGCAACAACGAATTCCGGCCCGCGTATCCTCAGGGTCTGTTCAATACATTATTATGTATGGAAGTGGCGACAATATTTTATTATATGGAGGGATTGAATAAACACGGCACCGCGCAGAGTAGTACGGATCCAGGAGAACGCGAGCTGCGGAACTACTTAAGGTGCATGATAGGGACCTGGACCCTCATGAGGTTACATGGCAACAAATGTAACATCAGAGAAATAACGAAACATGTTTCCACATTCATGGGTACGCTGGCGGAAGGCTTCAATGCTGCAACTAATAGACACAAATGTGCTTGGGTTAAATTTGAGGAACTAAAAATTGGAACACGCCTTATGGGGGAAGCAATGGAACAATGGGTAACCCAATGGAAAAGCCGAAGGCCTAAGATACCTCAGGGCATTAGAGCACGAGGATGTGATCAGGTCGGAGGAGGGCGGATGCGGGCAGGAAGTGGAGAAGGAGATGGACCAAGCAACAACATTGATATATTGAAAAGTGAAAATTTGGACACAGTGGCGGCGTGGATCGAGAAGAAGGAGTACCTACCGAAAGCTAGCGTAAGCGACATAATGGTAAAAGTCGGAAATAGTCAGAACACGCAACAAGGTAAAAAAATATTAGACGACGCAATAAACACTTGGGACCAGGAAAGGAATAAAATATCATCCAATGCAGCAGAGACATCATCAACACCAGCAGCTCCATCGGGCGGGTCAGAACACGGTAATCAGGATGCATCCACTAATACCAGCGGTCAACAACCACAAGCAGGACGCAGACCGCCTGCCGCACCTCCGCACCCGGATGGTAAGGCAACATCGGTGCGACACCGCTGAACAACAGCACACAACAAACAGCACTGGCGCTGCGCTGACCTTGAGACCCCGGTACCCATACGACGGCATGCGCATGATAGCGATGGCCACAATACGCACACGAGAACGGCATCGCGCACGCACGCGGCACAACCTGTTCGCTGATGTTGCGCGGCGAGGGACGCAAACGGACGGAACGGGACGTCGACAAATAAAAGTGTACTGCTACCACCTCCGTCCATCGAGTGCGCCCCCCTTCCTTTTTTTGTTCATCCATCTGTTTTGTTTTTATCGTCCTTTCATCTTCCGTTGTCCCCCTTGCAGAGAAGGAAAAGAGCAAGAAGGCAGATGCGACGACTAACGGGAAGAAACAACAGGGGGAGAACGACCAGGGGGACAAGAAGGCCAGAGAAAAAGCAGATCAGACAGGGGTGTCGTCAGCGCCAACAACTTCCACAAATGCACAAACACCGTCCGCCCCAGCACCCAAAGGGAGATCAGAAACATCTGGTGCGGACACGCGGGTCCCAACATTACCACCCGTACCACAACCCCCACTGGCGGCACCACCACCAGCACCCTCACACCCGATACCCAGTGTTGTCACTAATCAAGGGGCAGGGGACACCACAACAGGAACAGGGGACCCCGGTACTCCAGGTAGGGGAACAAATGAAACTACGAGCAGGGACACGTCCACGGGAACTGCCACTGGTAACGTACAAAAATGTACGCAACTGGAGGATGCAGGCGAGGACCCGGTGTTTGAGTGTCCAGAGAGGGAACTGCAAGATACGGGAAGTGTGCATGTCCCGGATGAGGTAGATGACCTCATTGGCAACGGCCCCATGGGTGTCCACGGAGCTTCCCGTTCCATAGAAGTATCTGAGGGGACCTCCGTTACTGCTCCCGTATTACCCCCAGGTACGAATAATGCACAGTCAGGAAAGGAAGAAAGAACAAAAAATAAAATAAAATAAAAAAAAAACCAAGACACACCTTTTCCGGAGAGCACACGCACAGAGAGAAACCAAACGTCGAATGGGAATGAAGAGCACAGGGACGGGGCGACAGAGCAGCCGCAGCAGAGCAACGGGTCGGCCGCGCGATGTAGAAACGTCGACACACACGCACACGGGGGAACGGCACAATAGCGATGCGCAAACATCTGAACAGTAAACGCCTTCGGTACCCCCACTTCGGTTGAGCGGCGAGCGTAGAGGTGCGGCGATGAGTGTGCGGTGGCCACGACGGGAGCGACGAGCGTACCGTGCAGCGGCCACCGTAGAATTGCCAAGTGTGCGGGGCGGCGTCACAGTGGTGTGACCGTGGTGCGTGGGGATGGAGCGAGCATAGCCCACGACGGTAGCGGCAGCGGCAGCGGTAGCGGCGACGCGTGTGGAGTGTACGGAATTTATGCATATAAGGGGAATATATGTGGATAGTTTGTTAGAAAAGCTTTAGAGACAACCAGGAAACAGGAAGCGGGGATGTGTATACGTTGTTCTCATGGCAAATGCTGTCATAGTAGATGTGACTATGACGCATGTCGTTGTGACAGGTGCCACAAGCTTCGCTGAAACCTCACTTTTACTAATGGATCTAACTGGTCCTACTACACCTTGATTTCCAGTGTCAATATATTTTTTGTCCGAAGATGTATCACAGAATGTATGTTATTATCACAAAAAACGAACACGAGAAGACATGACCATATAATAAAAAAATATGTAGGCTCCCCTGCATATAGATCCTGAGATATTATATAGGCCCATATATACCATATAAGAAGAATGGAAAAACAGAGGTACTTACTTAAATTCAGTAACGAATTTGCTATATCAGTATCTTCATGCAAGTGCCCTACTCATGAGTATTCAGTTAACAAATCAGTGTAACACCCTCTATATAATACCATTCTCTATATTATTACTTTGTACATTACAGCTTTTTTTGCGCTCGTGCTCTTTACACATTACCCGTTGCTACAATATTATTTTTTACCCTCTGCATGACCTACATATTGCTACCTGATATATGATGAACACATTATTAAAATATTTTACATAAAATACCGCATCATTGTGAACATAAAAGAATATTTAAACCTAAAAACCCAAACCCTTAAGCCTGAAAAGTATCGCATCATACCCTGAATACAAATTATCTAGCCCGCTTTTATCCACGTCTTTTCCATCATTATGCCCAAGTTAGAATAATAAAGTGCTGTAGTACATATATAGAAGTTGCTATTTTTCAAAATAAATAATATTCGCATTTATTCGACGTCTGCGCGTTCGACGTTTTTAAACAGTGCGCAAATATGTATTTACAACGTACCAAGCACTTAATTCGCTCTTACATTATATATTATGCAATAAAATCACGCTGCTTTTATATTATTACTACATTACCATATTTATCTTATATGTATTCATATTTATATTAATTTTTTATGTAAAATAATATATATAGGCACGTATGACAGAAAAACAAGAATAGCGCATATTGTCAAAAGACCGAATTAGCATCCACTTTTGCGTAAAAAATACAAGCTTATTTCCTGTAAAAATTTATACATATATGAAAAAAAGAACAGTTCTATAATCCTTGCGTATATATTAAAAAAAAAAAGAAAAAGCAGATAATCTCACATAATGCGCTCATGAATAAAAAA
>NW_012192597.1:27862-38591 GCF_000956335.1 Plasmodium fragile | reverse complement strand
ATAATACATTACTGCTCAGTCCTGGTAAGGGTCATGATAAAAAACTCGCATCCGGGCAAAAGCCAGGAAAGTCCGGTAAACCCAAATCGAAGGTTGGTGAAGCAGGGTCATTGCCACCGTCCCCACAGGATGGTGCACCAAGTGAACAGAAGGAAAAGAAGCATGGAGGCAATGCGGTGAAGAGTGCAACGGATAAGCAAACACCAGAGCAAAATAAAGCATCGGCGAGCCCTAGTAGACATTCTCCCAAAAAAAACGCGTCTGCTGGCAAGTCACAGACATCAGTAATACCCAAGAAACAGGAAGCACCTGCACCGTCAGGACCACAACAAGCACCACCGTCACAACAAGAACAAGTAGCAGAGCCAGTAAAAAAAGAACCTGCCAAGCCTTCTTTGCCAAAGGAAGCGAATAAAATGCAACACTGTGACGGGGCACCTTATCCTAGTGTGAGAGAGCGTATCTTGAAAATGTATCAATCAAAGATCCCAGGCGATTGCACCAAGGATGACCTTTCAGGGGATCTCAAGAACGAAGGGCTATTAAGAGTGTTGACAAGAATGCGCTTTAGTCTTAGTAAAAGAAATGCATTTGTTTTATTTTTTGAGTACTTGATGTATTTAGAAATGGAGTACTATGACATGATGGACTACCTGAAGAAGTGGTTTTATGGCATAGCGAAAGACAATATTTTGCCTGATGAGTACAAGTTACAGTGGTGGGAAGAATGCAAAGCGGAACTTCTGCGTGACCTGCAATGCATCCATGAGGAGTGTGAAAATTCCTTCAGCAACTTTCTTGATAAGAGAAAAGGGAAAAATGTATGGGTCTCATCATTTCGGAATTTGTTAATTCGCTTGAACAAAGAAGCGCATGATAGTATTTCCCAAAAGAGGAACAAGGGTGTGAGTATTTTAACCGAGAGAATGGACAGGTACAATGGAGGCGCAACAGGGAAGCCTAGTACTCAAGGAAAAGAAAAGGCAGACGTAGGAAAAAACAAGGGAACAAAAGAGCAGAAAAAGGAAAAGGAAAAGAAAGAAAAACAGAAAAAAGAGAGCCCTATTAGGACCTCAGAGCCTAACAACAAATTGCCTATCACATAGAGGAATTTCATTTATAGCACCGAGAAAAAAAAAATAAGCCCAAATAGGCGAGCTTGAAGTGTCACAGATCGAGAATGAACAAATCTCAAAGGAAGAAGAACAAACATGTGGCCCTCTTAGGGGAAAAATAAAATCAATAAAAACTTTTTTCTTTCCCTTTCTCTTTACTTATCGTTCGGTCTTACCCGATAAAATTGAACGCAGTGGTGGAAAAACGAAGAAGGAACATAATAACAGTGCACGTGGCCTATGTTCCCTGGGAATATACATATACACGCATATATGCATATGCATTATATATGCATCCATTGTACGTCCTTCTAAATTGTCTGTTTTACCCCTTCATCTTCGGTTCCTCCTCGTATAACACTGAACTTTATATTCCTGTAAAAGGAAAAAAATATATATAGAACATTGTTACTCATGCTTTTGTACAGACGAATTCCCATGGGCCTTTTTAATGACACTGTGCAAGGCACAGGTTACTGCAGGGCCCATAGAACACTCCGCACAACACGACGCGTAGACTGTCCATAAAACCATCCATGCGATGGTCCATAAAACTATGCCCATAAAACCGTCCAAACAAGTACCCATAGAGCTGCCCATAAAATTGTGCCAATAAGGCTGTTCGCAGAACTGCCCATACTGTCGCGCCTAGAACTACCCCTAAAGACTGCAATAATAAATGTGTCTACACCAAACATTCCACAAGCATAATTCCCATATGCACAACCCTTCTATATATGCCTACTTCCCTATATGCATAACCATCCTTACATTCATTGTCCCCCTATGTATTCCATAAATCCTCCATCCTATACATGCCATAAGTCCCGTACAGTGTACACTGCACTCCTCGTGGCCGCTACACAGTCGTGGCCGCCGGACACACCTCCTCTACACTGGCCGTTTCTTCGCGTCCGCTCAACACACCGCGGCTCAAGCGAACGGTACGCTACCGCTATCGCTATCGCTGCCGTCGTGGCCGCTGCCGCTCCATCGCACACACACCTCGTCGACCCTTATCGTTGTCGCTGCTCCCGCTACAGCTACCGCTACCGTCGTGGCCGCCACTCAAGATCAACGAAGGGGATGCGTCGTGCTGTGCCGCCGTGCGTAGTTCACGTGCGTAGTTCACGTGCGTAGTTCACGTGCGTTGCGTTCCCGCCGCGTGTGCGTGTGTTTTTGTGGTGGCCCGCATCGTGTGCGGCCGTATATTCGTATGCGGCCATAGTCAGTATCGGCCGTATGTTCGTAGTGTTACAAATCGTATTCTTACGCGTCGTTTCGGTGGCGTCCTTTTGCGCGTTCTTCTGCACTTGCGCAGACGCCTCCTTTGCCTTCTGCAGTATTTGGTCTTTGGCGTCCTTCACCTTCTCAATTATCTTTTTCACTTCTCCCTCCATGTCCTTCTCTGCTGTCTCTAACGTCGTGTTCCCTGCGGCGCTCAAATGGGCTTTGATACTGGTCCAGTCTCTGTCCCCGTCCTTAATAGGGTTGTGCTGGGGGTCCAGCTGCTTAATGTAATGTGTCCATTGTGTGGTACATGGCATGGCCTCTTGCATTCTTTTTATTTCTTCATTTATGTGTGCGTGCTCCATGAGCCACTCTACTACTTTCAAATTTATCGCGTTTGCCCACCTTTGATACTCGCCGTACCCACATGCTGTACATTTACCTTCTATAACCGGACCCGTAATGTTTCCAGCTTCATGTGGCCCTGGGCTGTTCATTTTCTGGAATGCTATGCGGGAATACTCTACACCCCTCTTAAATCCGCTTTGCCGTGGACAATACTTTGCCTTCAGTAGATGTCCAAATATATTTGCTACTTCACACCTGAACATATTCCGTTCTTCCTGCGTGATTTCGACCCCGTCCGTGTTAGCGCTCCCAGTAGTTCCCCACCCATTTGCGAAGACCCATGCAACACTCATAACTCTACACCTAACGACATCTGCTACCGTTTGCCCCCGATGATGGTGTTTTCCCGTTCCGAAATCATCCCAACCACTATTATAACAGTTTGCACCATATGCTTCATTGAGTTCGTTTTTTTGCTCCATATGTTCCGTAAATTCCTGCAACACTTTCTTCCACTTTTCCCATTCTCTATCCTACGTTTTACACATTAACATACAAAAGTCCTCATGAGCACGTGTTAACTATATTATTCGGCGTTAATGCATGTACACGCGCACATGTATGTGCAATTGACCTTATGAACAATTTCGTGTGCTTTTCATTCTTTTGTCCCGCTCATCCGTGCTGGGTCACTCACTTAACTTACATCACGTGGAGGCACCACGTACACCGCGTGACGCCCTTGCTGCACTATTCTTTCTCCTTCACACTCTGTCTCCTCGGTGTTCGCCATCTTCCCGTTCTCGTGTTGACCTCCTACGGCAGCACCCTGACCAGGACCCCTACCAGCACCAGATGCTGCCTTGCGCGTTGACCGCGTGTTCTTTACCGCCTCCTTCGTTGCCACCGATGGCGGTGTAGCCGCTACTGGTGTGGCAGGTACTTTACCGTCCTTGCCGTGCTTGCCGTCCTGGCCGTGTCCGTGACCCCGTGTGCGTCACCCCGTCTCCGAGGCACGCCTCTCCGTGAACGCTCTCTCCGTCAACGCCTCTTCCGTCCACGCCTCTCCGTGAACGCTCTCTCCGTCAACGCCTCTTCCGTCCACGCCTCTTCCGTCAACGCTCTCTCCGTCACCCCGTCGCCGTCACCCCGTCTCCGTCACACCCCATCTCCGTCAACGCCTCTCCGAGTCACGCCTCTTCCGTCAACGCTGCTTCGTCACGCTTCTGGAAGTCGTGATAAATACACAAACTACTACTTGTTTTCTTCCTTCCGCCGTGCGCCTTCCGCTGTGGTGCCGTCCGTGTGCTTCCTTGTAGAAGAAGAAAAGGAAAAAAAAAAAGTAGTACTACACAACCTACACACAAATCGCGTCATGAATACCACCCCCCACTCCCTTCTCCACTAAACCCCTTCACACACACTGTCTCTGTGCATACAATAAAAATGGCAGTAACAACAACATGAATGTCTTCTTCCGTCATTGCTGCCTTCCGTCCGTGGTTCGCCCTCCCACAAAATATGTGTGTTCCTTCTACGCACCCCGCCCACTCTCTGCTTCCTCGGTGGATCCCTCACTCGAACCGCTGTACTCGGAGACAATATCCTCCTTCTTACACCCGGCCGCGTTACTCGGCCGCGTTTGCTCGGAGAGACAATCTGTCGTCCTTGTTACACTCGGAGGCAATCTCGTTTTACCCGGCCGCGTGTGCTCGGAGAGACAATCCTCCTTCTTACACTCGGCTACTTCGTCGAATCCGTTCACTCAAATAATCCTTTACCCGGCCGCGTTTGCTCGACGAGACAATTTCTCCTTCTTACACTCGGCCACTTCGTCGAATCCGTGCTACACTCGGCGACTACATCGAACGCCGTTGCTCGGAGATAATCTCCTCCTTCTTACTAGGACAATGCATGTACGAGGACGCGGCAACGACGGCAGAAGACATTGATGTTGTTGTTATTACTGCGGTTTTTAGGTGTACGCACACAGAGACACAGTGTGTGAAGGCGTTTAGTGGAGACCGGTGTAGGCAAGGGGCAAGGGGTGTTATTCATGACGCGTTGTGTGTGTAAGGTAGTGTAGTGTAACTTTTTTTTTTTTTCCTTGCTTTGTTCCCCATTTTTCATTTCTTGTTTTGCTTCTTCGCATCCCACTATTTACGGCATGTGTGATTAAATTCAGATAGGGCTCAGTTTGTTCATGGGACATGTTTCCGCAAGGACCTTACAAGGAAGACATGTTTCATTCGCTACAAATCTGAATACTACGTAACAGCATATTGTGCCTACATTATATTCAAGCCGTTATCTGAGAGATAATGCTTTCATCGTTTGCACACTATTAATTCATGATAAGGACAATATGTCGTATGCGACGTTAGGGGCTTTATTAGCACAATATGTATTGCAGCGCAGACTAGGGCCGGATGCAACAGGATATACGGTAATTTATTGTGAGGGCCCTATGGAGGCAGCAGGAGCGTACACATATGCATTTGCATACGTGCACGACAGGCACGGTACGTAGTTTGCAGCATACATATGTTCACGTTACTTGAACGGGACAGCATATGCCCCATGTGAGCATACCATCCGTGGTCCACAATGTAGCATACCGGCGACTGCCGTGAGTATCTTCCGTGAAGACAGGACCATGACATATATGTACATGCCCGCGCATTACTCCAATTGCAGAAAAGTTTATGGACAGATATAACAGCGCTACTTGAAAAATTTGTGAAATATATGGAAGATGAGGACCTAGACATCTATGCAGCTAATTGTTTGAACGTGGGTTACCCAAGTCGGACCTGGAAAGGGGTAAAGGTCGTAGCTAAAGTGGGCGATAGAATGATGTGCACACTCATGTCACGAGCATTAGTTTTCATGAACAGGTGGCGCCCCGGGTCCGCTAGCGCGGAAGAGACAGACCCTATGAATGAACCGTTGAAGGAACATATAAGGTGCGCCATAGTAAATATATTTATGCACATATTGCTGGCATCTCCATGCAGAAGTCAAATGGGCATAGATTATGCATGGGACATTGTGCACGAGCTGGAGGAATATTCGTCTGGATTACTTAGAAAGGGCAAGTGCAGCCAGGGAGTGTTTGCAGATATACACATCAAGGACTTCCACATGCAGAAAATGATTAAGGCATGGTTACAGAACAATGGAACAATACAAGGCACAATTGGCGGCAACGCAATGAAAAGCAAATGCACGAAAAAGATAGAAGAACTCGTAGGCGCAACACGGGATGCACATGCCATGGATGCCAAAATACCACTGCACACACACGAGAAGGACGTTATAAAGCAATTAGGGACAGACATCAAGTTATTGGTGCGGAAGGTGCAACAAGAAGTAATGCAATGCGCGCAGGAAAATGGAGCATGCATGAAGTCTATCGAACCTGTCTCCAGTAGCGATGTCGACGATGACGACAGTAAGGCCATAGTATCGAACTCTGTCGCAAGCGCTACACCAGCACAATCCGGCAAAGTAGACCGCGAAGAATCGCCCACATCGGCCACATCAGGACCGTCAGGTAACGACCGAGGGGAGAAAGCACTAATACGACCCGCTACGTACCGTATTGCTCAATATGGATGCCGGCACCAACAACAACAACACGCGGCGGAACAGCACGGCACTGCCCTGCTTCGCTGTCCCACTTCGGTTGAGCGGCGAGCGGCCACCGTAGAATTGCCGAGTGCGCGGGGCATCACAGTGGTGCGTGGGATATAGCGGCGGCGACGGATGGAGCAACGACCACGACGGGAGCCACACCGGCGGCCGCGCCGCGATGACGGTGACACATAAAATGTACTGCTATCATCCAACCCCACTGCACCCAGTACGCAGTCCACCGAGTTCATCCCCCTTCCTGTGTTTGTTAATCCATCCGTTTTGTTTTTATCGTCCTTTCATCTTGCTTTGTCCTCCTTGCAGAGAAGGAAACGAGCAACCAGAACGGGGACCATAGTCACCACAAGAAGGAAGACAAGAAGGATGCAACATCTAATGAAGACAGAAAAATACAACAGACTCCACCACCAACAACAGGTGCTGTAGCAGGAGCAACAGAACTTGGAAGGGCAGATACAACAGCCGGAGGAGGAGAGGCGTCCCAACCACAAGCACCGGCATCCCCAGTATTACCAGCAAGACCACCCCCTCCTCCTCCACCACGGAGACCATCCACACCAAGACACGGACCACAAGGAGAAGTGGGCATAGCAGCAGGTGGACCTGGATCAGTCCGGGACCCGCCCCCAGTAAAGGGCACCGGGCGGGGGCCCATACTGCAGACGAGGACACCATCAAGGCCGAACCTAACTCCTCCCCAGCAGCCCCCCACAACAGAGCCACCCCCAGGGAACGGAGGAAGCAACCGTGCAAAACCAGTAGCGGCGACACCGGTGCAGACCAACACGGGGAAGACCGGAATAGGACACGATTGTGCATGGACGAGCATGCTGGAAGAGACCAAGAGCAAAGTACACGTGCTGGGTTATTATAGTGTAAGTTAAAGTAAAGGTACGCGCGCGCCAGGGCAACAAAGAGAAATGAAGAGTGGACGTGGCACTTGCTCATGCGTTTTTCACATGTATGTGTTCGATGGTGTATCTATAAAGAAGAGTGGAGTTGACATGTGAACATAGGTATATCTTTATTGTCCATGTACATAACACAGGCGCAACAGCTCGAAAAAATGAAGAACGTGCTGCAGCAATTTGTGGTGTACATGGACAAGAACGATGAGTACATGGATGCCTTAGGGGCGAATTGTGCTAATAAAGGTTGGAATGATATGGATGACAACTACAGGAGCCAGCAGACGGTAGGCGACATGATGAGATGTAGGCTTATGACACTTGCATTATTCTTTGCGAACGGTGATAACATACCAGGGAAAACTGCAGAAGGCACAAGTATACCTGTGGACTCCACGGAGGAGGCGCTGAGGTCCGAGGTAGCGAATGCATTTGGGTACATATTGGAAAGAAAGTTTTGTGAATACAAGACACAGTGGAAAAGAGGTATAAAATATGCTTGGAAGACGGTCAAAGCAATGGGGGGGGACGGTGGAATTGGAACCACGGGTCCTGTTATACAACAAAGGTGCACAGAATGTGGGTATAACATTCAGAATCCGGTAGTAAGAGTAGTAGACGGAGAAATGGTACAGTTGTTAATACATGAGGGGAACCTAATGGGCAGAATAGCAGAAATGGAGAGGCAGCAGGAATGTAGTAAAGACTGGCAGGCATATAAACGAGAGAAGGAGGCTGATAAGAAAAGTGGAAAAGTAAACAAAATACAATTCCCAGAAGTAGAAAAACAGGAACAGGAGATAATAAAAATAACGAAGGAAGCAGTTGAAAAAGTGAAAGAAAAAATAGACCAAGAAATTGCAAACGGTAGGGATACGAGTACCCATGGTAACAATACGTATACGCATGAGGCGCATACGACTGCGCACGGCTGGCGCCACGACAACAACGCCCACGCGGGCGACACAACCACGCACACAACAACACGCACGGCAACACCATCACAACAGCGGTGCGCATCACAGCTGAACAGCAGCACACAGCGAACAGTGCTTCTGTTCGCTGCCGCACTTCGTGCAGCACTTCGGTTAAGAGGCCACCGTACAATTGCCGAGTGTGCGACGACGACGGCAGCGGTAGCGGCGGCCACTGTGTAGATGAGGTGTGCGGCGATGACGACTGTAGTTGAGTGTGGACTGCAGAACACGGTGGACGCGTGTAGAGTGTACAGAAGGTATGGATATAAGACCATTATATGTGGATAGTTTATTACGCAACATTTGAGAAGCCTTATAGAAGCCAGCAAAAAGGGGAGGGGTGTATACGTTGTCCTTGTGACAACTGCTGTCGCCGTTGGTGCCTCTGTAACGGGTCATGCATATCTCTCGGCGTTTATACTTTATTCTACGTCACGTAGGTTGTCGTTATCGTGTACAATTTTATAGTGGCAAAAAGGGGGGATATTAATACAGCGCCAGAATTTGTGAAAAGTTCGAAAAAGAAAAAACAAAGAACAGGGAGGCATAGGGAAGGAACGTCCTATATACTCTACAAGCACACTTTATATAATGTATGTGTCATTATCATAATGTACCTTTTGTTACATGTACGATATAAAATAATTCTTCTCTCTCTCTCTCTCTATATATATATATATATGTAGAATATAGAAAGACTTCTTCTTTGTTCTTTCAAATGTGTATCCTAGCCATAATAACAGGAAAAAAACTCATAATTTGCACAAACAGTACAACACACATGCACAAACTATACATATATATTCAGCAAAATGTACAAACAACATTATAATGTAGAAAGCGGAACTATAGGATACATGCTACAAAGGAACAAAAAGCCAAATAATACGAGCGAACATACAACATCATGAAAAAGGTCAATCCAATAAGTATGCAAAAAATATATTATTGTTCACTATGCAGTACAACACGGAATAATCACGTCTTCTTGGATTTATTATTCACTTCTGCTTCCTTTTTTTACGTTTCTATGGGAGCTTCCTCCTTCTTATTATTCTTCTAAATTTTATCCAGTACACATTTCCCTGTCTTGGAGCGGCAGAAACGTACTAGCACGAACAAATATATAATTACAATCAGTATTAAAGGTCCAAACGAGCCCATGAACGCCGCAGAAATGAATGGGCTTAGTCCAAAGAACGAAGTGTAGATGGCTTGGGCTACGGGCGATATAAAGAATGTATACAACACTGAGAAAACTACTATAACCTTCATCCATGCTCTTCTCCCCATTTTGCAACGTGTCCATTTCTTAAAACTTCTTCTACAACTGCTCCCTGCAGTTATATCCTGCATTGTCTTCTTTTTGTGCTGCGGCTTCTTTACTTTGACCTTGAATTTTAAATTTCTGTGCATGTCATCGAACAAAGAGTTCTTCACCGGACTACCCGTCGCATGATCGTCGTAAAAATTAAGTGGATCCAGTTTAGCTGAGTCCGGTCCATCACTCAAAGATAGGGTTGAAATTACATCCGTGGTGTCATAATGGCTTGTTAAATTACCCCATGATGTACCTAGTGTACTTGCCTAAAATGTAGAAAAAACGGGGAATACATGGGTTTGTTATGGTGTATATAGAATGATGTAGAATGTGCAACTGAGTGGACGGGTGATAGGTATATAGTTGCTATGAAGACGTTAAGAGCTTATCACAACAAATGTGTGGTAACTCCCAAAAAAATACAATTGTTATTATCATACAGCGTCAGCAATTTGCCATAAGCACAGGGCACAAATACATATAGAGAGTTTCACAAGTAACATCATTCTGTTTCTTCTTTTGCCTTTAGAAAATGCTAGAAAGGGCGATATGTTGCGTTTTTATATGTATGAACTACAGAAATACTATTTTCTCTTCTTCCACATGTAGGTGTATAGATTATGCGCGTAATACTTTTCTTCATCGGTTAATGATGAATACTGGTAAAATCAATTGCGTACGAAATATACTATTCTTACCTAGGTATGTACATATAAATTAAATGAAGTATACATATGCACAATACTACAAATACAACATGAGGAACGTGCGAGAGGAACGGATAAGAACGAGTTTTAGATACATGCTGTACGATATGAATGTTGACTAAAGGGGTCAAATATTTTTCACAATTTCAGCACGGGCTCATGGTCGCCATGTCGCCGTTTTAACGCCGTAATGGGAGCAATGAGCATATTCACGGGAGAAAAATGCTATATGTGGAATAAGACTTTACTCTCTTTAAGTCAGGTATAATGGTGAGGAAGATAGTGACCACAAGATAGGTATGCCCCTTTTACATATACGCACTGCGAACATTTTTGTTTGTTTACGTGTTGAGCCGCGAGTTCCACGTTACACTGTATCAGTGTTTTAGGGGGGGTTGTTATTGTCCCGTATTCGCATAATTATACATGTATATCGTGGCCGTTTTTTATTTATGGGGGTCGTCAT
>NW_012192597.1:0-23063 GCF_000956335.1 Plasmodium fragile | reverse complement strand
AAACGAATGTGCATTTCCACTCGGTTATATTTGTGGTTGCTTGTGCGTTGTGTGTTGTGTTTTGTGTATGTGTTGTGCGTGTGTTGCGTGTGCGCTTGTGTGAGTGCATGCTTACCTTCCAAAGGGAATAACCAAGAACGGCCACGATGACGGAAGCGACGAACAACAGGATCGGAGTAGTGGCGGTAAGGACAACACCGGTTAGGTCAGGTGGGTAGGGGCCGCTGCCATCTGTAGTTTCACCTGGGATTTTGTCCTCTGGGCCAGGTAAAGGACCTGATTGTGCTGGTTGCCCATTTAATCCATCGCTTGGCGTCCATAGTGCATGGGATCCGCCAGGATTACCTGTTCCGGCCGCACCAGGAGTATGTAGGTCGAGACCGCTGAAATCCCCCGTGGAAACGGTTCCCGTACCATCACCACCTCCCTTTCCTGCCCCACCAGGCACTCCATCCGCCAAATCAGCGTCACTGAAACTGCCACTACTACCCGATTGAGTTGGGCTCGTGGTTGGTGGTTTTGGTTTGGGTGGATTGAGAGGAGGGGGTTCATCGTTACCGCCGTCGATGACGGAACCTCCACCACTGTTACCGGGTTCACCATGTTTACCCGCTGGACCGGAAGGACCGGTTTCACCGTCCTGCGCTGGGGAACCTGAAGCACCCGTTGTACCCTTTGCACCGGATTCACGTGATGGAGCTGTTGGTGTTGATTCTGATGGTGCTGATGCGGGTGCTTCCGTTGATTGGGCGCCTGCTCCATCCTTACTCCAGCTATCCTTCTCAGTATCTTGACCTGCAAATGTGGAGCAGAAGGAGGAAACATGTCGAAGGCAACTGAAGTTTTGTGGGGTGGTCGGCACCATTGGTGCCGCGGGGACGGCGGGCCAGGAGAAGAACGGGGGTAGGGTGCCACCCGGGAACAGACACTCTCTGTCGCCGACACACAACACAACACAACACACAGACACACAGTGTGTGTGTCGACGTCTCTACGTCGCTCTCTACCTGCAGCGGTTCTGCCTCGGCTGTTTCTCGCGCCCCGTTCGCCCCGTCGCTATCCCTGTCATTGGGCGTGTGGTCTCCGGAAAACTTTTTTTTTTTTTTTTTCTTTCTGGCCCAATGGTATACTCAGGGTACCGACAATGGGATGTGGACCCCGTGGTGCACATTACCTGTGACGTCCACTGCTGTGTCCGGGTCCATGCATGCAGGTGTGGAAGGAGTCACGACTGACGTTATTTGTACACGTCCTACGTTACCCTCATTGTCTGTTGTTTCCCACGCTTGAGTTTGCTTGGTTTTTTCACATATTGCACGTTGCTTCTTACCTGCGTCTTCAGTGTGTCCTTCAGGTACATCCTTACTCTTATCTCCGGATCCCTGACCGTGTCCAGGTGTTTGGGTAGTTGTGGAGGTTTTTGGTGCTGCATCCGCTTGTGGAGCGTCTGGTTTCTTCGGTGGTACTACTGGTGTTGATATTGCGCCGTCCGACTTCTCGTTCTTCTCCTTGCTTTTCTCTACAATGAAGAAGGAAAGGAAGAAAGATAAAAAGGTGGTAAAAAGATGATAAAAACAAAAGGACACTAGTGGTACAAAGAATGGGCGGTCGATGTGGTGTGGTACGGTCGGGTCGACTCGGTGGACTGCGCACTCGGTGAACTGGGCTAGATGGTAGCAGTACAACTTTTATTTGTCGGCTTCCCGCTCCGTCATCTCATCCCGGTGCCTCGTCACCGCTACCGCTACCGCTACCATCGTGACGGCCGCTCTGCGCATGGCGCAAGCGAACTGGGGCAGCGTAGATGTGCCGCGCTGTGCTGTTGTGCTGTTCTCGCCGCGTGTGCGTGTTCTTGTGTTTGCGGCATTCCTACTATTCGTGCCGTGTGTATGGGTATTCATATTCGTATTGTTGCTATTCGTGTACTTACCGTCTTCAATTTCCATGTCCTTCTCATCCGCTTCGTCAGTTTCACTCAGGGTTTCCTCTTCATCGGAATCCGTCTCATCCGTATCGTGTTGTCCTTTCCCGGATCTTGCCCTTTCAACTTTGTTCAGAACTTTCTTCATTCTTTTGTTCAATTTCTCTTTCACATTTATTTCCCATCTCTCCTGGTTAGTCTGCTCTTGCTCATCCAGCGGTCTATTCTCCTTCGTCTGCTCCTTCCTTATTTTTTTCTGACACGCCGCTTTCATTCTTTCCCCTGCTATCATACTTTTTAGTCTGTCATTGTTCCTTAACCTTTCTTTAATCTCCTCACTCATACTCCAATTGCCGCGCGTTATATCCATCAGTCGGTCCATCGCGCATTTTTGCGTACCGGCTGACCTAGTTATTCCTCCGTCCTTCATCATTCCATCCACCGAGTACCATGCATAAAATGTACCCCATTTACTTCTACACACGGATTCAAACAATATGTCCGTGAACATATGCACTACTGCACATCTCATGTAACCTTTCAACTTCATATCATTCTCTTTCTCATCATAAGGGATTTTTCCAGTTTGACTCCATCCTTTCAGGAAATATAAAGCAATTGTCATAAATTTGCACGCAATCCTGTCACCTTCATTTTGACCCACGTGCGCATACTTTGCATCAGTGAGCCAATGTTGCCAACCTGCATTATTACAGTTTGAACCCAAGGCGTCCATAAGTGGCTCCATGTCTTTCATGTGTTCAACAAACTCTCCGAGCCTGGCCCGTATGTCGTTCTGTAGACTTTCCTGAAATGTATAATATGCACACGTACTCTGTAGCTGCGTTCATGTGCATTCATTCACTCGTTGCATTCAAACATTCACATAGCACGACTGCGCTCGTGCGTATTACTCTGTTCTAAATTTGCGCATTCAATGTTACCATGATATATGCAGTAACACACTTCTACGCACATTTGCACGTGGCACCAACATATATGAGCGCGTATACTCCTATACACGGTTTGTTGTGTCGTTCATAATTAATTACCTGATAAAGCTCACCACTTCCCTCTAGTTGCCTTTCCTTGGCGTATTTTGCCAATATATCCGCTAATGCCCTATCCGACATACTTCTTCGTCTTGGAGTAGCTCAAATATTACACACCTGAGTATTGTCCCAATGTCCCACGTGAACTATATTAACCTACACATGTCCCCTCTAGGCCTTGTTATATTCTTCCTTTACTACTTATGAGTAATGTGCCCCCTGAACACTTAACATTAGAACATTATACATAACAAAATCCTTATGTACCGGTGTGCAATCCCATGCGTCTACTATTATTATATTCCTCAGAAACCATATATTGAGAATGACAGAGGAATAAATATAGATAAAGAAAAAAAAAAAAGAACACAAGAAAGGTAATGAAAAAATAGTAAACAGTATTACTACTACCGCCTACACCCGCAACGCGTCATGAATAACGCCCGCTCCCGCCTTTCTACATCGGTCTCCACTAAACGCCTGTCACACACACTGTCTCTCTGTGTGCGTACACAACCAAACCGCAGTATAACAACAACATCAATTTCTTCTACCGTCGTTGTCCCCGTTGTTGCGGCCCGTGTTGATCCCATAAAATTTGTGTGTTGCCGTCTCCACCCCTACGCCTTGCTGTTCCCTCTATGGATCCTCACTCGGCTACTTACTCGAATCGTTCTTACACGCGGCCGCTTTGGTCGACGCGTTTGCTCGGACACACAAGCCTCCGCCTTGTTACACTCGGACAATCCCGTCTACCCGGCCGCGTTGGTCGACGCGTTTGCTCGGAGAGACAATCTCTCCTTATACTCGAATGCGTATGCGCATGCTATAGTTGTTCTGCACTATACCCTTCGAATGCACGTGCTCAGCTTTTAATAATTAACTTCACATAAAGGAGAATTCTACCCCTTCATATTATTCATTGAAAGCTACATTTTATATGCATGTAACCGGTACGCACCTGTTCCTATGGTCATGTTAAAAGTTGACTACACAGAAAAAGAACAAAACAGGGCAAAAGTAAACAGAAAGCAACAGAAGTAAGCAGAACAGAGAAGAAAAAAAAAAAAAGAAGGTATGGAATAATGTAAACCAGAAATATATTATGTATATCACATAATGCAGTAAAAGTCGTGTGCGGGTAGCAGGCGTTATGTCGCATGCATATGCCCCGTCATCCTAATGTGAACACTGTTGCAATAGGGCATCCACATATAACTCCTTCTCCTGCAAACTGCGTTCAACTTCGCACTGTTCTATGACGAATGCCAGGATCAGTATCCATATTTTAGCGGTTAACCGTTTTTTCATGTAAGGTTGCGGATGCAGTGGTTGCGACCGCGGTAAATCTGTCACGCGTAGCATATCGTGTGCTGCCATTACATTTTCCACGTCTAAGTGTTTTTCCACTGCAGATGCGTCGCCTTGTTCCGGTACTGTCTGCTCCTGTACAGTATTCAACAAATGTGGACACCACTCCGTGTCCTTGTATGTACTCATTTGCCGATGTTGCTGTGCGACCCATTGTTTCCACAAGTCCAGTTTCTTCATCGGCGGGGTGGCCGCTTCACCGTTGTCAATGTGCCCGTTGTCTTCGTTATCCTCGTTTGCCACCATGTGCTCACGCAGGTATTGTTTCCATTCCGCTTTTAATTGCAAAAACCACGGCTGCGTCGTGCACGCGCGCAATAGATGCTTGTTGCGGTCAATCCAGTTAATCCAGTGGGTATGCCATGCGTGGGCCGAGGTCGCCTCCGTGTGGTCGGAATGAGCATTGTGTTCTGCATCTAACTGTATGGTTTCCATACAACTCCATGGATCGGGGTCCTCTTCGTTAGGCGGACAAGGGTCCGTTGCTAACGGTATAGTTTCCATACAACTCCATGGATCGGGGTGCTCTTCGTTAGGTGCAGATGCGTGCGTGCCGTCGGAATAGGTGGGTGGATGCAGGGTTGGTGAATCGGCGTTTGTTGTTGAGTCCTGGGTTGCGAAACCGTCGTCGGGGGTACAGACATCCGAGCTACTTGTACACGTGTTGTTGCCCCCCATAAACTCTTCAACGAGTATGTGCCAATAGTCCTCTTTGACGTTTTCCCATTCGGTCGCGTCACATTCGTGTAACACTTCTAGATGTAGCTCGATGATGGTGCGCTTATGCACGCGTGGTGGGCGTCCTCTACCAGGTATTGACGCAGGTTGCCTAGCCCTAACCATCGTGTACCCGTAATCGGGTGGCGGTAGTTCGCCGCGTTGTAAATGCTGCAATATTTCTTCGTCGAGTGGCGGTGACGGCACGTCACGAAGGTTCGATATGTTCGTCGTCGTTTGGCGAGGTGCGCAAAGTACTAAGCAAAAAAAGGGGGTAAAGAGGAGGGTGGGCACGGTAGGATAACAGGAATGAATACGGGTGTAGGAGTGTATTGGTTAGAAACATCATATATTGGAGCCCGTCGGGATGTTCTGAGGTATAAACATCCTGCACATGCAGCATGCCCGCATTGTCGTATATACTTACCTTCCACAGGAAGAACGCAATGATCGCAATACCAACCACCGCGGGAATGATCGCGGGGGTGTACGGCTTAATATCTTCCCATGTGAGGCCGGGCGGAACGGAAGGGGTGGCAGGGGTGAGGGCAGGCCCTGCACCACCACTAGTACCACCTCCGTGTGCGCCACCTTCACCAGTTGCACCTCCGCCTTTTCCTTCCCCACCAGAAACGCCATCCGCCAAATCAGCATCACTGAAACTGCCACTACTACCCGATTGATCTGGGTTCGGATTCGGTTTTGGTTTGGGTGGATTGGGGGGTAGCAGCTGTGTAGGGGGGTCATCATTGCCACCGTCCACCACAGCATCCGCAGGTTTGCCGTCTGCACCTGTTGGACCTGGTGGAACAGAGGGACTCTGGGGCACTACGTCTCCGGCAGGCGTAGTTACTGTGGTGTCCCCCGTGTTAGAAGCCTGTGCACCGGCGTTTGTACTACTGTCAACATGCGTAGGACTTCGGGTTGGGTCCTCCGATTGCGTGTTCTTATCGCCCGGGGCAACTGGCGTTGTACTACCTAAACATTCGAAAAAAGAGGACGAATACACAAGAACGTGAATTGTTGCGATGTGATGGCCCACGGTTGCCGCTTGCCCGCTGTCCGTCGCTGCATTGTTCGACCACACGGTTGACGGCGGTTGCCCGCGGTTGGCACCATTGGTGCCACGGGGACGGAGGCAGGCGTCGGGGACACGGTGCGAACGGTGGTTACGGTGCACCCGGGAAAAGACTCGCTCTCTCGCGCACAACACACACACAGATAGTGTGTGTGTGCGTCGACGTCTCTACGTCGCTCTCTACCGGGCGCGGCAGTCTGGCTCGCCCCGTGGCTGTGCCGGTCATTCGCAGTCGACGTTTGGTTTCTCGCGCTCCGGGGTTTCTCTCGCCGGAAATGTTGTTTCTTTTGTTCTCGTGGTGTTTGTTGTGGATATTCACTCAGGACACTACCTGCTCCGGTGTCATCAGGTTTCTTATTACAGTCATCATCAGCTCCTGGGCTCAACCCAAAGGAGACGGTTGTCAAGGATGTTGCTTCGCGTAGTCCGTCGCCTGCATTCTTGACTGTAGAAACCCCTGGTGCCTTAGGACACTTACCTGCTTTGTCTGTTTCCTGCCCTTTCTTGTTGTCCTGAGAAATCTTCTCCGTAGGTGGTTCTGGTGACGACTGTGTAGGTATGGGCGCCCCAGGCGCTGATACTGGTACTACTTGTGTTGGTCGCTGGGCGCCGCCCTCTGACCTGGCCCTGTCATGTGTCCCAGCACCTCCCTCCGAAGGTTTCTTCTCAGGAACAACCTTCTTTGGTACCTCTGGTACCTTAGCTGGTGGTACGTCTGGTTTCTTCGGTGGTGATGCGGACTTGTCTCTACCTCCCTCAGCAGAGTCCTTGGGGGTCTTAACTTCCGGTTTCGTCGTCGCTGGCTTGGTGGCCACCGGTTTCGTCGTCGCTGGCTTGGTGGCCGCCGCTCCTCCAGCGCCTGCAAAAAGGAGAGCGGCAGAAAGATGGATGAACAAACGATAACAAAGCGACACACAAGTGGTACAGAAAGAAGGGGGCGGGACGGTGCGGTCAGGTAGCGGCAGGCTAGGGTCCGGCTCACGTCAGGGGCTCGATGCAGTGTGTCGATGCAGTGGGCCGAGATGGACTGCGATGGACTGAGTGAGGCGGCCGCAAGCGAACGGTGAGGTGAACTCGGTGGACTTGGCTAGATGGGATGGTAGCAGTACACTTTTATTTGTCGTCGTCATCGCGTCCGCGACCGCCGTCCCGCTGCATCCGTCGCCGTCACCGCTACCATCGTGACGGCCGCTCCATCCCACGCACGACACAGTCACACCACTGTGACGCTGCAGACTCATCACCGCTACACACTCGTCTACACTGCATTCTGCGAACGGTACGCTCCTCACTGGTGGCCACTCATATGCGTTCGCTCCGCCACCGCTCAACGTCAGCGAAGCCGTTTGCTGTGCTGTGTCACCGTGCGTTTGGCCGTTCCCGCGTGTGCGTGTTGTTGTTCTTTCCGCGGGCGCGTGGTGTTGTGCCCGTTGTGTTGTTGTGGTGGTGGCATCTATATCGGTACCGTACGGACCGGGCCGTGTGATCCCGTGTGCGGCCGTATGATTGGTATGCTTACGAGTCGTATTCGTACTGTTCTTACCATTCGTGTCCTCCTGTTCTGCGTCTTCATCTTCCGACTCTTCTTGTGCAACATGGTCCACTCCCGCCTTACACCTCGTGTCCTTCTGGACGTTGGAGGTACCCGTAGAACTTAACCTGGACTGCTCTTTCCTTTTCTTATTCATTCTTCCCCCTTCATCTATGTCTTCCTTCATCCCTACAATTATGCTGTCCACGATATGTCCTATCTTCTTGCCAAGTTGTGTGTGTGCATCACTGCCTCCTGCACTACCATGCGTAGTACCTCCGCTCTCTTTCATACCTCGTTCCCTCTTCCATGGTTTGTTACATTCTGCGCTTGCCTCAGCTTTCTGTATTTCCGCCATTATGTGTGCATTGTCCCTTAACCATGCATCCACAGCGCTCCGAATGTCCTGTTTGCCTATTTTCAGAGCGCGCCATGCATCCTTAGTACACGTTCCGTCTGTAATTGCACTGCTGAATGCTGCACCTCCTGCGTCATTTCCCATTTTTCTCGCCACCTTCCAGGCATAACTCGGTCCTTTCCACGGATTCCCGCATTTGGCATTTCTCAATATGTTCATATACATATTTACCACTACACACCCTAAAATTTCCCTCATATCCTGATCATTCTGACTCCTGCCGCTGTATGCATTCTTGCCCATTCTCACCGTATTCATGAAGGCCAATGCTGCTGACATCAGTTTACATTTCATAACATCCCCCGTGGAGAAGCTCGTGTATAGGGTGTCACTATTGTCCTTATAGCCCCAACCCTCATTCTCACAGTTGATCCCGAATGCATCGAGGAGTTCATTGTCTATTGTGTGCTTCATATGTTCCACAAACTCCTCCAGTAGTGCTTTCATCTTTTCCCATAATCCACTCTGTTGTATATATTAAGAAAAAAATAAACATGCACATTTATATTTTGCATACTACGTTGCTGGACATATAATCATTCTGAATTATCCGGTCTTATGCATTTTGGAGTATCTCGTTGAAATTATACATCCTGCAGTACTTACATCAAACTTGTCCTGAGTAAACCTGGCCTCCCCCGTGGCCCATATGGCCAATACATCTTTAATAAATTCCTCCACAGGCTTATACTTCCCATCTTGCGAACTCATCTTGCATTTGTCATCAGCAGAAAAATGCCGCAACGTTGTATGAACATTTTCATATGTCCGCTGAATACTTCAGAAATCCTGAACTTCCTATTCCGATTGTTCTTCCTGAACACATCCTACGTGTGCCTGGCTTGCGCACAGAATGATTTATCTATGTGGTTGACAACAGGTAGGAGCTACTAGAACAGTTGTATAATATATTGTTATAATACACACGGAACAGGAAGACCTGTGTATTGTTGCCCTTAATACATATTAAGCTTTAACAAAATGTTGCCTATATAAATGCCCATTCTACATTAGGAAATACACATAATTCTACATGAAAGGAAAAGTGGGAAAATCAGACATATGTAAGAAGAATAAAAAGAAAAGAGAAAAGAATAAAAATAAAAAAAGAGCACAAAGAAAAGAAAAAATAGGAAAAATACAACACAACGTGTCATGAATACGCCTTTCTACACCCGCCGCCCCCTTCTCCACTAAACGCCGTCACACACACTGTGTCTGTGTGCGCGTACACAAAAAAACCGCAGTATAACAACAACATCAATGCGTCTGCCGTCGTTGTCGTCTCCGTCAACGCCTCTTCCGTCAACGTGTCTCGCGTCCAGGCTTGTGCCGTCAACGCCTCTCCCGTCAACGCCTCTCCGAGTCACCCCGTCTCTGTCAACGCTTCTCCCGTCAACTCCCCTCCGTCAACGCCTCTCCGTCAACGCTTCCGGAACGCGGCTACTTCGTCGAATCCGTCTTACACTCAACCGCGTTTGCTCGGAGACAATGCTTACTAGGACGCGGCAACGACGGCAGGACGAAGAAGGACGAATTGATGTTGTTGTTATACTGCGGTTTTAGGTGTACGCACAGACACACAGTGTGACGGCGTTTAGTGGACAAAGGGGGTGCGTATATATTTTGTTGTTGTTGTTGTTGTTGATGGTGTTGAGTCTGATGATGTTGTTGTTAATGAGCGGTAGTAGTAGTAGTAGTCGCGTACTTTTTTTTTTTAAGAAGGGAATAAGTGTTCCATATGCTCGCGGACTATGGCAATGACATACTGCCCTTTCTAGGGGCATGGGAGGATTATCTACAGACAAGGAAGATAACGGACGGAACGGGTTATTGGGTAAGTTCAACTATACAGGACGTTCAGAGAACGAGGGGCAATAATACATTTGAGCAGGCAAGGCGTATGTATACGTAACAAATGCGGCAGTACAGGTACTCACGCACTGTTTATACACGTATCCTGCAAGTGAGTGAGGTATTTAGAGGAACACGGCAACACAACACGCGCGCACTGCTTACATCACACAAGGACGCGTGTGGCAGTGCAGTTCAATACAGACTAAGGCGCACTGCGCACTATACATGCATGAATTATTGCACTCACAGCAAAAATTAATGCAAGAGGTTGATGACATATTCCATGAGTTAATCAGGAAAATTGGCTACACACATGGCAACATCTCTGGCTTCTGCGGGAGTATTCACAACAAACATGGGACCTGCATAAAAAGGTGTACGGAAATTGTAAATTTAATGCTATACATGAAGGGGTATGAACATAAAGGCACACAAGGATTGCAGAGAAGGCCAGTAAACTCGGGCACGTGGCAGCAGTTTCAAGAATATTTAAGATGTACAGTAACGATGGAAGCTTTATTACGACTCTATGGAAGGAATGGGGATCACATCACAGTAATGGACGAGGTTTCGAAGGAGTTAGAACAGGGGAAAACATTTGTGAAGCAGAGGCTTGAAAGTGGAATATGTGAAAACAGAGATTGGGCGAAGGTATTATTCCAATCAAAGAGTATGGGAACGGCCTTACAGAATCGATTAAACAGCTTGCGTGAAAGGTGGACACCAGCAAAGGTACCGGCTCGAAGCACATCAGGAAAATGTGGATGGGATGATACAGAAGGGACTGACAATGCCGGGCAGCCGAACCGTGACGAAGACTGTAATGCACAGGCGCGGGCGATACCACAGCACGATGAGCTCATGAAGGCCATAAAGGGCGTGGTGGACGAAGGACACACCTTTCCGAACGTACATAAGGTGTTACAGGACATGCAAAAACCAGGGCAATCCCAGGACATATGTCGACTAGAGCAGAAGATAAAGGAGGGGGTCCAGCACGTGCAGAAACAAGCGGAGGGGCGGCATGAAGCCACTCTGGGGGCGACGGAACCGCACACACCACCGCAGACGCCCGCCGTCCACGATTCCGGTGCGACGTTCAACGTAGCCAAACCAGCGCGAGACACACCGGTAGCACCGGGAGCCACGGCAACACCACCGGCACCGGCAGGTACGACCGATGAGAGAAAGCACGAATACGACACGTAACAATACGCATACACGGCACGCATGTAGACCGTACGAATATGGATGCCGCCAACAACAACACACACGCACGCGGGCAGCAACAACGCACATGCGGGGGAACAGCACCCCTTCGTTGAGCCGAGCGAGCAGCGGCTACGACGGAAGCTGCCCCACTTCGGTCGAGCACATCATCGTTGAGCCGTGCGCAGATGTGCGCGGCGGCGGCCACGACGGTAGCGGTAGCGGTAGCGGTAGCGAAGCACCGGACGAGGGACGAGGCACGGCGACAACAACATCACCTGGGAGCGGTGGACGGACCACACGCAGTGCAGCTACTGGTGTAGGACCAGTCAATAAGGGGGATACGCAAGCGGCGAAAGATTTTTTAGTGAAAGTTCTCGTGAGTTATATAAAGGACAGGGGCATACCCGGGAATGATAGGGATAGGACGTTTAACGTAAGTTATTATGAGAGGAGAATGAAGGCAAATGTTGAGGCAGTGTATGCGCATATGATAATAGAGAATGCACGGAATGCATAGATAGAATATATGTGCACGTACGGGTGCATTCGAGTAATAGTTAGAAACAGCAAAGTATAGAGTTTTATATATTAGGAGAGGAGCTATATTTTGGGCAGACCAAGGCACCGCGCCGAACGAGAAAAAGAGGTCTACCAGCGCAAGCGGCACAATGTGTGTATAATTATATGATTCTTACACGGCGTAGGACACATTCTGGGCGGACATGAAGACTGTTTACGACGAATTTGTCACATATATGGACAACACGGATCAGGAGGCCCTGTATGGGACACTGTGTCACGCGGCTGCACAGAATCCGCATCAGGAACACATGTTACAGAGTGACCTTGTCGTATGTGAGTTTATGTTGGGTGCGTTGCTTTTTAAGCATGGGCTCAATGCGTCTCGCGCAGGCAGCAGTGCGCAAGGGACTGTAGAACCCGTAACACCAACGCAACGCTATATGAAGTGTATGATAGTGAATGTATTCATACATAGTATGCTTGGTCAGGATTGTCTAGACACCACGGGTGCAGGGTATGCAGAAAAAGCTATATATGAATTATTGAAGCCCGAATCTGGGTTCCACGAGAATGCTACGTGTGACGGTGTAGACTTTAGTAACACAACAGTAGCCGGGGGTAACTTAAGGCACAAAATAAGAGAATGGATAAAGCAGGAAAAGATAAAGTGGGGCGATACAGAAGCTGCAGGAATATTAAGCAGTAGGTGTAAACAGTGGAGGCAAGAAGGACAGAGACAGAGCGGAATAGCGAAAACGCACGTGAACCACATAGATAACGATGAGGAGAAAAAAATACAGGACGAGGTTAAACACATAAAGGGAGAAGTGACGGCCGCAATGGACAAAGTACACAAGAGTATTGACATCGATAAGGAAGAAATACAGAGCACGGCCGCTGCGAAGGTGGCCGCGACAAAACCGGCAACACCACCACCACAGCAACCGCCAAGTAAGGACCGATGGGAGAAAGCACGAATACGGACACTACGAACACGGCCGAATACGGCCGCCACCGATACGACTGCGGATGGATGCCGCCACAACAACGCAACGGCTACACGCACGCGGCGGAACAGCACAGCACACAGCAAATGACTTCGCTGCCAGACGTTGCTGCACCACTTCGCCCAACGTAGAATTGCCGAGCAGAGCGGCCACCACGACGGCAACCGTAGCAGCGATGAGTGTGCAGCCGTAGTGGCGACGAGGATGAGTGTAGAAGAGGTGTGTGTGTGAGTGCGGGACGGCGTCACAGTGGTGTGACAATGGTGCGTGGGGATGTAGCGAAGGCTACGCATCGAGCGAAGACGACGAGGGATGCAGCGGGACGAGGGAGGCGGGACGGCGACAACATAAGTGTACTGCTACCATCCAACCCCAGTGCAGCCAGTCCACCGTGTACACTCCATCCAGACCTATACATCGAGACGACCGCATGCCCACGAGACCTACCATCCCGTTTCTTCCTTCCTCTTTTTCCTTTCTTTTTCAGTTTTTCGCTCCTTTTTACTTTGTTCCTTTCTTTTTTCCTCTTATGCCAAATTTTATCCCGTAAGCGTCTTCCAAATAGTTACGGGGAAACGCAAAAGAAAATGAGGACAAAGGGAAAGTTTTTAATGATTTTATTTTTCCCCTAAGAGGGACACACGTTTCTTCCTCCTTTGAGATTTGCTCTTTTCTCTATGTGGAATGTTTTCATTTGGGCTTATTTTTTCCCTCCGTGCTTACGTGAAATGTTAGGGAGAACAATTTTTTCTTTTTACTCTTAGGACCTAAAGATAATAGTACAGACTTTTTTCTTTTTTTTTTTTTTTCTCTAGGACCTATGGATAATCGTACAGGTTTTTTTTTGCACCATCCGTGCTGTTTATTTTCTTTTTTATGTTTTTTTTTTCCTTTTCTTTTTATTCTTTTTCGTGTTCCTTCTTTTTTTTTTTTTTTTTTTCCATTCTCTGGGTGTATGCTCCATATTTGTGATGCTTTCATGTAGCTGCCATCGTGCGGGGGTAGGTGGGTAATTTTTTTTTCGCGCACGCCTTACGCTTTTTCTTTGAAATACTTGTATGCGATATGCGTAAACCAATGCATATATTATTCTTATTATGGTATGTATGGCGGCACTTGTCCCCTTTTCCTTTTACATTCCCTCTTGTTCTCCTTTTCGGGGCCTTCTCGGGGCCTTATCGGGGCCTTGTGGGTGCCCCTTTGTTCGAGACCTTGTTTTGTGTATAAACGTTCCGACTCGGGCGTACACACAATTTTTTTTTCCTTTTTTTCTGTTTCTCTTTTTCCTTTGGCGTTTTTCCTCTTTCCCCTGTGTTGTTTTTTTTCTTTTTTTCCGCTCTTTTGCTTTTCTTTGTTTTTTCCACCCTTTTCCTTTTTTTTCTCTTTTTCTTTTTCTTTTTAATTTCGTTGCTTCTATTATGTGCGCTTGTTTTGTATGCGACTTTTGTTCTGTGGGGCTGTTGTTGTATGGAGCTTTTATTCTCCGAACGTTCCCGTTTTAGGGTTGAAGGCAGCTCCTCCCACGCCCACGCACAGCCTTGCTGCTTTAAGGGAGATCGTTAGTGGTGCTCCGATTCGAGTGTATAAAGCATTTTTTCTTTTTTTTTTTCCTTCTTACTCTTTCTTCTGCGTTATTAAATTGTGTTCCTTTTTTTTTCTTTCTGTTTTTTTTTTGTGTTCGTATTTGTTGTTTTTTTTTTTGTTCTTCTATAGGGCTTGTATTATATGAGCTCCTTTTTGTTTTTTTTTTGTTTTTTTTTTTCCTTATGTTCCAATAAGTATTAGGGTGCTTTCCGCAGCACGGTCTCCAGCGTTCCCCTCGCCCAGCTGTTTGTTTATCTGTTCGTATTTATTTTTTTTTTCCTTGTGTTCTTTGTTTTCCTTGCTCATTTACTACTTCCCTGGTGCAAGTGAACGTGGAAGTGCAAGTATATACTTATTAGAACAACCGGTATTGGAATATTTTTGTACATGTATGTATATGTATCATCCCGTTCATGCTTGTTTTGTACGCCGTTTTTCTGAATACGGGCCCCAGTTTGTGGGACGAAGCTGGACGGGCATGGAATCTATAGTTTTTTTCTATGCAATGTTATTGTTCTTCTTCTTTCTTCTACACTGTACAATACACATACGTATATGCGCCCACATGATGAAGCATCTTGTAGGACGATCCCGATGTTGTAGAACAATTGCATATGACGACCACGACCTTATTGTATCGAATGCACGATAGGGGAGTATCACAAACGAGAAGCATGTGGGAAGACCACGGAAGAGAAGGGCAAGGTGCGCAACGTGTGCAACATGCCAAATGAATGTAGGGGTCTTGTATGAATACGTTCTGTTAGAAATTACTCTCTGTGTAGAGCAGAACATATTATGAAGGGGGGGAAGGACAAACATGTAGAAATGGCATATATAGGGTAAAGTGATATAACAGAACGAACAGGGCAAACATGGATACTCAATTATGGAGGGAATTGTTAAAGGTGTATGTCGCAAAAAGGAAAAGAAGAATAAGCGCACGGACAACAGAATTAGTAAGACTAGAAGAATGACAACATGGCAGGAAGACATAAACAGGGCATGTGTATGCACTACTGTAAATTAGCGGAATCTATGTATGTGCCATATATATGTTCCCGGGACACAATTCCACTACCATTTAGGAAAAAGAAAACTTTATGTAGAATGGGCATTTATTAATGCTCATGCAACATATAAAAGAATATGGAGTAACGGTATACATAGATACATGTAAAATATCTTTATTGCAGAGACAACTACTGACGATTATAGAGGAGAATTTCCAACAGTTCATGGAACATATGGGTGACAGCAGTATGATCGAAGCTTATGGGTCCAATTGTAATAATGATGAATCGGATTACTGGAATGAACATGGGCGTACACCAGCGGGAACAAGGATAATGATGACAAAGGAAGATAGAACTGTGTGCATGCTAATGACAGGTGCATTGTCCTTTGCGAATGGATGGGGCACACGAGCAAAATATAAGGAAGGGACTAGTGAAGATGAAAGAAAAGCAGACGAATTCATAAAATGTGCACTAGCAAATATATATATGTACACATTAGAACAGACACGGCATGATGGAAAAGATGGAATAGAGTATGCATGGTACCTAATGAAAGGTATGGAGGCATCTGAAATGGAAAATTTAATTAAAGATGAGAAATGCAAGAAGGGTGCTCAGGAATATGGAAAGGGACCCAATGATCAGATAAAGAACAGAATTCGGAGTTTGTTGAAGTCTAAGGATGGAACGTTCAATAGAATAAAGGAGGATGCAGTGAAAAATGAGCAAGTTCAAAAAGTGATCAGTGCGGCTGTAGAGAAGAAGGAAGAAGAGAAAGTAATACAACGAAAGTCGGGGAATAAGGACAGTACAAATGGTAAGACAACACATTCGTGAAAATACACGTAAGAACAAGTTCGTCCCTGAGGAGAACACACATTCGTCACTGATGAACGTTCGTCCAGGACAACACGTGAGTTAGCACAACGGCGTAAATAAAAAGAGAGAAGCGGAAAAAGACAGAAGGAAGGTTGGGACGGTTTATGAGAACAACATCATCCCTCCTCCTCCCTTACCTCAAGCAACAGCAAGAGGCCATAAGAGCGAGGAAAATAGAGACGTCTGCTTCGGTGTGCATCCATCTGCTGTGGTCGTCGTTTGGTCTGCGTTTGGTCTACGTCCATCTCCGTCGGTCCGATTCGTGTTCGAATGTTACATAATGTAGAGCATGAATAATTCTAACCCTTCATTCATTAATTCGTGTTCTACAGACGCAGCGGAAGTAAAGACAGGAGCAGGAGGGCGGGCATCCATGTGGAACTACTTAATAGTACTATGGGATGATTATATTGAGACAGGGAAAACGGGGGTGAAGGAGACTAAGGAATTTAGAGTAAGTTCACGCTGGTACAGGAATAGGGGAACGCCGGAATAGTGTTATTCGGTCGTAGTGAAGTATAGTTGATGCGTGCGTTCAGGCACACGAATATATATTCATGTACGGGGCTACTATAATTTTCTGCAACCGCGGGCAATATATATAGGGCGGCACCACAGTTACACATGGAATTGTATGGATAAGAATATATAGAAGTAAGTTTGCAATTTATATATTGATATATAATGAATGTTATATTTGTAGGAGCTTTTTTGGAAAAATGTACACACCACGTGGAAAGAATTTAAGGAATATATGGACGCAGATGACGGTGGAATGACGCACAGTATGTGTGAAGCCGGACAGCGGGACCAGGAAGCGGACGGACACATATGGACTGGTGAGGATCTGGGTATATGCGAGTTAGCGTATATAGCGTTACGTTTTAAACATGGAATTCAATTAGACGGAACCCCTATGAGCCAAGAGGGCATGGACGAACAGAGGAAGAAAATACACAACTATATGAGGTGTATTCTAGTAAACATATTTATGAAAAAAATAATGGGCATGAAGTGTCTAGAAGGGCCTGGTGGACAGTTTGCATTCGGTCTTGTGGATGACGAAGTAAAGGGAGTTTACAAGCACGAGTTCGGTAATGTGGAGTGTGAGTGGAAGGATGCAGGGATAGGTGGCGATGGAACTGGAAGAGATGAAAAGGATAGAGGTCTCTGGGAAGTAATGAAAAGGTGGTTTGATAGGAATAAGGGATACTTGAGGGATGGCGAGACAGGAGTATTAGGGGAAGATTGTAGGGTGGTCAAGACGACAGCGGGCACGGAACAACAGAAGAAGGAACATGCGGCAACGGTCAAAGAAACAGTGAAAGCAGAAATAAAGAACGTGGAGAAGGACATAAAAGACAAGGTGCAGAAAATATTAACGGGAACAGAACATTGCAATAATGGGGATGATGATTGTGTGAAGAATGTATTAGAGAAAGAAAAGGAAAAAGAAAAGAAGAAGAATAAAGCCCCTGCGCAAACTCCAGAATTAGGGGGGAAGTCACCCGAGATACGAACAACACCATCATCAGAAGGGACAACGACGACAACATCCTCATCAAGAACACCGGTAGACCCAGGATCTGCACCCGCGGGACCGGCGCCGGCAGTAGCAAGATCAGATGCATCCGTTGAGGAAACACCGCTACAGCATCCTCCAGCACCAACAGCTGCGGTATCACCTGCAACACCAGAACCGGCAGAAGAGAAAGACAAGGAACCACCAGCACAATCTGTACCGGAACCAGGGCCGGAACCATCGAAGGCAGTTTCTACAGGAACATCAACACTACCAACACCTTCAGAACCATCAGCAGGGCCGGATGTATCAGGGAGGGATGCACAATCAACAGGCACAAAATCAGCGTGGGATTTCAGCAGTGTACCCACCAAAACCAAATTATGGGGAACAGGAGAAGGAACTCCAGACGGTGGAGGAGACTTGGGTAATGTACCGGACAGTGTCGATTTATGGGCAGCAGGAAAATGCCCTTCTAATGGTTCTGTCGACCTTGTCGCTGACTATAAGAACGGGAAATGTGACTTTAACTTTACACCAGATACTGGCCTAAATATAGGGGACGCAGCAGGAGGTTTTGCACCATCTGTCACAACACCCAGATCATCCAGTTCATCGAATAGCGACCCAGGTGACTACGCTGTTCCCGACCTAACCGCAAACGTCCTTACCGCCACTACTCCCATCCTGTTTTTTCTCACTTCCGTCATCGTGGCCCTCCTGGGTTATTCCCTTTGGAAAGTAAGTATATACGGAATACCGCATATGCGTATCCGTAATATGTACCATATGAATGTGTGTCTAACGGGGTCTGTTGTACGATCATTCTAACACAACTGCACTCTTCTACATCGTCCTTCTTCTTTTTTTTTGCTTAGTACTTTGCCTACCTCGCCAAACGACGACGAACATATCGAACCGTGCGTGACGTGCCGTCACCGCCACTCGACGAAGAAATATTGCAGCATCTACAACGCGGCGAGCCGCCACCCGATTACGGGTACACGATGATTAGGGATAGGCGGCCTGCATCTGCTGCCGCTGGACGACGCCACCCCCGACGCGTGCATAAGCGCACCATCATCGAGCTACATTTAGAAGTGCTCCACGAATGTGAAGCGGCCGCATGGGAAACGGTGAAAGAGGACTATTTGCAGATACTCGTGGAGCAGTTTGCGCACGACTTGGAGCAGGAACAGGACAGGAATAACACTATCTTGGGTGTGTCTACCACAAACCAGGATTTATCACGGAACAATGTTTCATCCACCGTGGATCCACCCACCGAGTCCGACGGAACGGACCTTTCTCCGCCTAACGACGAGGACTCCGATCCATGGCGTTGTATGGCAACCATGCAGTTCGCCACGGCCCCTTGTCCACCGAATGAACCCGATCCGTGGCGTTGTATGGAAACGATAGAGTTAGAAACGGACCCTTCTGCACCTAACGAAGCGGACTCCGATGCATGCAGTTGTATGGAACCTATACAGTTAGCAACGGACACTTGTCCACCACATGACCCCGATGCATGGAGTTGTATGGAAACTATACCGTTAGCAACGGACCCGTCTCCACCACATGAAGATGACCCATGGAGTTGTATGAAAAACATACAGTTAGATGCACAACAGAGTCGTGCTCATTCCAACCACGAGCACGCGACGTCGGAGTGCACCCAATGGATCCCTTGGATTGACATCACCAAATACCTTTTGCGGGAGTGCACGACGCAGCCATGGTTTCTGCAATTGAAATCGGAGTGGAAACAATACCTACGTGAGCACATGGCGGTAAACGAAGTATTTGGCAACAGTGCACTCGGTGAGCACGGTAATATGCCATCCACAGAAATGAAGAAATTGCGGTTGTGGAAACAATGGGTTGCAAAACAACATCGGCAGGTGATTGCATACAGGGAGGAGGAGTGGTTCCAATACCTATTGAGGAACATAGAAGAGGAAAACGGGCTAACAGCTGCAGAGGGAATACCGGCAAAGATAACAGCAGTGAAAGCAGTGGGCGATATGCCCACAGTACAGGAAGAACCAAGCACATTTATAACAGGACAAATGCTACCTGTAGAAAATGGCTTAAAAGGAGAAAAATCGTTGGAAGCGGAACAAGCTCTAAAAGTGAGCCATTTACCAGGGATGCAACAACACAATACGGAAATGTACATGAAGACATCGTTGACATCTAAATTATGGTTGCTAATCCTGTCATCCGTCATAGAACAGTGTGAAATGGAACAGAACCTTCAAGAAACAGACACATACCTTGACAATTTATTAGAAAACATGGCATAAAACTTATATGAATCCTGGATGAATTGTTAATCCCTGTACTATTATTAACTCCACATTATCCTAACACGTATATGGAAACCTCACAGTACATTCTACTGCATGGGATTATTACATGCAGCATGCAGTGTAACCTTCTACGGTAGACACTACTTATCCCTTACTTTTTTCCGTGTGTTGTGGTCTCTTTATTATTTTTTTTTTTCATTGAGTTGTATATATGGCCGCGCTCTATGGGAACAACGCGGCCGTATCCTATTTTATTTTTCCGCTATTTACTACAGTGCCGAATACATATTTTTGCACTTTACCACTATTTAGAGTCGCCGCCGGATGAAGGATCAACATTTGCACACGTACGGTCCAGGGTCTATGTTAAGCTTTCGATGTTCAAAGCTTCTTCTTTAAGGTTTAATGTTTACGCTTCCATGTTTTAGGTTTTGTTTTACGGTTCACAATACACAGTTAAGAACATCGTGTTGCGCATTCCATGCATTGCTGGTTTCGTATTACAGCCTCATAGTTCAGGATTCGGGGATCATTTTTTAATATTGAAGGTTCCAGTGTTCTGCACACTGCTGGTTATGGGGTTTAGGTCCCAGTTTCAGACTTTAGCTGTCAAGTTTTTAAGGTTCAAGATGCATAGGTGATATTTTGGAATTAGTACGTAAGGACGGCTGCGCGATCTGTGGTACATGCCGCAGGTTTCGGTCATTATGCAGTGCCTCAGCACAAGCAACCGCGGGTGTATTATTCTATAACTCGCCCGTAAGCCCAAGACAAAATAACTAGTGAAGACCGTACGTCAAAATATAGATACATGTACATTCGCCTATTTGTTGATGCATCACCAAATTAATTTATTTTTTTTTATAAAAGAATAAAAACTGCGCTTTGGTAATAGTGCAAAAAATATTTGTTCTCATCTGAAAAAAAAAAAAAACAAGAAAAAAAAAAAACAAAAAAAAAAGTGCGCAACATTCTGCCCTCCCCTCGAGCCAAGCCTTAAATTAGTAATGAAAACCCTGTGAAGCGCGCAGCAAAATCGCACCGCGCAGAATTGGAAAAAAAAAAAAAAAAAAAACGATGCAATTGATGTTGCGAAAACAAAATTCAAAAATTCAATGCACAAAACAACAAGACTGAATATAAAAAAAAAAAAAAAAAAAAAAAAGAAAAAAAGAACATACTGATATAAGACTAAATATAATAGTCGTTTTCTGTATTCGGTAAATAGTGCCAATACAAGAACCTACAGGAAAAAAAAAAGAAAAAAAAATGTAAATATAAGAGGCGTACAAAGAGTCAGCAGGAAGGTCAACGCCACGGTTACGGAAAAAGTCAGAACCACAAAGTCAGCGGAGGGAATACAATAGAGGAGACATATACGTTATATAGCCGCCGCGCGTCCAAACTTAACCACGCTTGATACAAAAAGGAAAAAACAAAATGGATGCCATAAGCAACAGCGTGACCGAAAATTCGTGTAAAAGGGCCCTAAATTATTTGAAGGAGAAGTATCAGAATATGGACATCTTCGATGTGAGTGGAACGACAACCATAACTGATGAGACAATAAAGGAATTCATGCAGTCGAGCATTCTATGCCCAAATGACAAACAGATAGTAGAACTGTTTAATGAAAAAAAAATAAATAAACTTATGTTAATTAATTATATGGAACGGAAAGTAAAAACAATGTTTCAAGGAAAGATCCATTTATTGTTAGTACTTACTTCCCCCATCTGGATTACCTACATGCTGCTCATATCGAAAACATTAAGGGCAAAAATTTTTACCTCCATTGCAGCCTCATGTATGTTTTTTAATTTTTTCGCTTCCTTCCTGCTCCACAATTTTGAATGGAAACCTGAGTTATATTTCTTGATTGAGAAGATTGATCACATGGGCATTTTTCTAATGATTAGTGGATCCTGTTTACCAGTACCAGCACTGATTTTTAACAAGATACAATTTTTATACTATATTATATTACAAGGGCTGACGTCCCTGTTTGGATGCTTATTCATATTCTTCAGCCGCTTTAGCACGGGAAATAGGATTACGCGGGCCTGTACTTATGTCATAGCTGGGTTCCTGCATGCCTTATTTTTGAAGGACTATATAATGGGCCTCATGGCCAAGGAAATCACGTTTTTCTTTCTTTTGGCCGCGCTCTACTGCCTAGGGGCCGTTGCGTATTCCATGAAGAAGCCTAACCCCATTAAAGGTAACGACACATGAGCTCCTGTGTTGTCTTTACAAATGCATGTGAACAAATGCAGTCCTGCAGTATTTCCAAGTACGCGTCAATATGTGCACTTCATCTTTACCCTTCCCTTCTCCCCTTTTGCATAATTTCCGTAGGCGTTATCGGGTTCCACGACGTTTTCCACATTTGTTGCCTCATCAGTGGTCTATTCACAATGGCCTTAAATTGTAGTGTCATCAGGAGAAATACATGAAGAAGAAAAAAAAAAAGGCGAGGTACCTGTTTTGCACGACCTGCACAGTTCCTCATTCCACGTACGCACCGAATACATAATTGCTCAAATCGTCCACAGTCTCCACCTTCCTACGGCTTCCTCCATCCTGTGTGTATTTTTCTCGTTCCTGTATTGTAAGAACAACACATTAAAACTTCTTAACGCATGCATGTTCGTTTACAAATGCGAGGTACATTTTTCTTTTTACTCTCTATTCTTGCCCGTTCCACCGCCCTTGTTCCATATTTTTCTCCTTAAACAATTTGTGTTGAACAGTTATATAGCCATGTACACTCGCGCAAGTGTTTAGTTATGCGTTCTGTTCGTAGAAGTGTTGCATAGTTAGAGAGGCGAATCGTACGTGGTGTGCTGCTCTGTTTCTTTCTGTACCTTACGTTTTAATTTTTACGTTCCCTTTTTTACGTTTAATTTTTATGTTTACTTTTTACGTTTAATTTTTAGGTTTAATTTTTACGTTTTATTTTTTACGTTTTATTTTTTATGTTTAATTTTTTACGTCTCATTTGAACGCCGTTTGTGTCCATTTCTTTCTGCGAAGGTTACCCTCTTTTTTTTTTTTT
>NW_012192596.1:380836-409614 GCF_000956335.1 Plasmodium fragile | reverse complement strand
ATTTCTTACTTTACGAAGGGTCATGTGTTCTTATAACATTTAATGTGTTCTTATTCTTTTTAAAACATATGTAATAATGAACATGAGGATTTCTTTTATGAAAAGAGAGCAAATAATTTTGTATAAAGCACAAGTAATTTTTTATTTAAATTTTATTTTTTCTTTTTCTTGTATATTAGTGGAACCGGAATATAATATGTGAATACGGGAATTTATGTATGCCGTGTTTTAAATATAAAAAAAAAAAAAATGAATGTGCGCTAGTGTATTAGTATACAAACAGCTGAATTTTCACTATATATTTTTTTCTTTTGTATTGAAAAATGAAAAATATGTAATAAATGTATTTATACCTAAAATAGGAAAAGAGTTATATTAAGCCATTTATAAATATTAATTGTACACCATGTTTGCAGCTGTTCTTGTGTTCACAATTGTTTAAATGCGCTTTAGAATTTAGGGCTTTTTTTCTTTATAATGAAAACCATTATAAATATATGGGTACATATACATTAAGCTAATATTACATGCATACAACTCCTTGTGTACAGGTGATTAATATTTTAATATTAGGTGACTAAATTATCCTAAATGATAGTCTGCGCAATCATTATATTACACAAATAGGTAGAAAGATATTTCTCGTTGCATATACTGTATGGCGAAGCATAAAGTTTAAATCTAACGTATGAAGTTTCTTATGGAGTATTCTACACGTCCTTAATAATAAGGAAGTTGTAGGGTGATGCAGTTTTCGCAAAGCACTTACTTCCCCTAAAGGAGAGCAAGGGAAAGAAAAGAAAAAGGGGGAAGTAGCGTTACATAAGGATGTATAGGTTCATGAACCCTTTGACAAAACGAGAAGCGAATAGGAGACACAAATATAAGGACAGTAACTCATTATGAATACCCCTGAATAGATAAGAATAAGCTGTTCTAATCATGTGTCCCTATGTTCGTTCCTGTATCCCCCCTCTGCTGCTTTCTTCCCCTAAAAGCGTCTCAAATGTTGTGCAATAGATCATCCACGTACAACTAGTTAACCATAAATTCGGTACATCTTACACTCGTCTACACTCATACCCGTTGCGCTACCGCTCCCGTGGTCGCCGCCGCCGCACACACAGACGTGGTCTACACTACCCGCCGCTACGGCTACCGTGGTGGCCGCTGTGCTCGGCTCAACCAAAGTGGGGCAGCGACGGGGAAGCGATGTGTGCTGTGTTGTTCCCCCCCGCGTGTGCGTGCGTTGTGGTGCCGGCATCCATATTGGGCGGATGCGGGCCGTTGGCATGCGTATTCGGCCGTATGTTTACCTTTCAATTTTTCAATTTCCCGTTCTACTGCTTCCTTCGCTTTCTCAAACACCTTTTCTGCTGTCTGTACTATTTCTTTGTCCAGTCTCTTCTTTTCGTTCTGTCCTGCTTCGGTCAAAATTTTATTTATATCTGGCTCGCGTTCTTCTGCCTGGTTATTAGTATACTTGTCCCAATACTGCTCACACGGCCATTCCTTCTCCATTGCCTGTATTTCTCCCAATATTCCTCCTTCCTGCATTAGCCAGTATGCAATTTTCAAATCTACTGCTTCCACGTTCTTCCTGTTACCTACATATCCACACATTGTGCACCTTCCGTCCATAACAGGGCCCCGCACTGCACCAGGCTTACCGGATTCTCCGCTCTTCATATCCCTGAATGTTGGCCAAGCATACTCTATACCTCTTGGCCATGGTGCCGTATCTTTGCAATACCTAGTTTTCAGTAAGTGCCCCAAAACATGGGCCACCTCACATCTTAACCTATTGGTCTGTTCATCACTTGTGTCTTGGTTCGCAAAGAATAATGCACCCGACATGATTCTGCACCTCATCATATCTGCCACTCTCTGTCCCTTATGGTATGCAGTGTGTGTCAGATCATTCCAACCTATATTATTACAGTTGGCACCAAGTGCGTCAAAGGTATCATTATGGTCTTTCAAATATTCAATAAACTGCTCCAACACGTCCTGCACGCGTGTCCATTGAGCATCCTACATTTTGCGCAGGAGGACATATAAGTATGGATGTGGACGTGTCATCACCATTCTACCCTGCGGAACCATGTACACCCTGTCATATATTTATATATCGTATGGATTAATTCTCCCTCCCCTTTCATTATTCCTGTTCATCGTTATTTTCAATTCCCCGCACATGCTACTGTAACTTACACTATATGGAAGCACCACATATTTTTCCGAAGGCCTCCACTCCAATATTGTCTCCCCTTGACACTTCGCTGCTCCGGCCTTCTTCCCCTGCCCGCCTCCGGTACTACCAGCAGCAGGACGAGCCTTACCACCACTACCACTACTACCACTACCACCACCAGATGATGTCGTCGTCATGCCACTGCCCGATGTCGTCTTCGTTATCACCGGTTTTGTTACCACCGGTTTCGCCGCTACTGGTTTGGCAGCGGTGGCAGGTTTGTTCGGCTTGGCCGGGGCGGGTTTGGAGGCGTCGCTGTTCGAACCGGATTGATCGGTGATTTTCGTCGTCACTGACTGCGTCGGCTGCTTCGGTAGTGTCGGTGCCTCCTGCGGTGGTTTCGGCCGTGGTCGTGGTCTTGGTGTGCGTCCTGGTCCTGTTCCAGGACGTGGTGACCGTGTGCGACAATCCCCAATCGCTGCGTTGGAACTTCCTTTCTGTGGTGGTTGTCCCCCTGTGACTCCTACACCAACTGCCCTGACCCCTGTTTGTATCCTGGTTCTTATTCTTTCCTCCATTGTACACCTTGCATGCGACTTCCAACGTGCGCTTATTACTGTCTTAAGATACGTTGTCAACTGCGTTTTGGCGACATCCATTAATTCCATTATTTCCTGCTCATCCTGCTTTCCTTCCTTGGCCCTTTTTTTACAACTCTCAGTATTCTGCTGCTCTTCCTCCATCTGCACTGCGTGCGGCCACGTACATTTGCCCGATGTTCTGTCTGGACTTCTTCCTCCTCGTACCCAATGCTTCCCTAACTCCTTCAAGCGGTTCCTTATGCTTTGCCTCATAATTCCTGATCCGAATATGTATTTCCCATAATCCTGCCCTTCACATATCCCGTCCGCATATTTCTGTGTCCACACTGTACCTCCATTTCTTAATGTGTCCGAAATTTCCTGAATAATTTGCAGATGTTCCTCACTTCGACCATACAGCTCCATTATAGCTTCTTTCGCTAATATACACTTTAAATATTTCTTGAAGCCCTCTGCGGACCGCGTTTCCACGGCGCTCTTTGTCCAGTGCTGTGCTCCATATTCATACCCCCTCATGTATAGTAAAAGACTTACAATTGCTGGACATCTTCTTAAGCATGTTTTCGTGTCCGCGTCGAAGTATAGTTCCCCACAAATGGTACTGTTAGCAAGGTTACTCTCACCAATCACACGAGTTAGGGCATCGAAGATATTATTAACCTCAGTATATAACAAGTCCTGCAGGTGCAATACATTCCATACAGGTATGAATAATTCCTTTGTCTCCTTCCTGCTTCATTATATTATATGGATTACTACTGTCCACCTAGACCATCGTATTTTGTGCGTGCAGCATTCGCCTACGCAACACTAGTTCTATTCCACGATATTCACATACGTAGTTCACTTATACACATAGGTCCTAGACCTAAATATACATATATATATAAACCGTTAAATGTGACACGCCTTTATTGTAACTTCCTCATTAACTCAACTCACCCAATACGCGGTCGGATTCTTTATTTTGGCGTTCCATACAAATTTTGTCCACGCATCCACAAAGTCTAGCTCCGACGTTGACGCAGTCTGCATAATATACAACTACTTATTCCCTTCTTAAAAAAAAAAAGTCCGACTACTACTACTACTACTAGCGCGTTCATTAACAACAACAACAAATACATACACACGTCCCGTTCTCCGTCAACGCCTTTTCCGTCAACGCTTCTCCGTCAACGCCTCTTCCGTCACCCCGTCTCCGGGTCACACCTTCTCCGTCAACGCCGTCTCTCCGTCAACGCCTCTTGCGTGAACGCCGTCGCCGGCACCCGGGCCCCGTGAACGCATCTCCCCTCAACGCGTCTCGCGGCAAGGCTTGTGCGTGCGGCTGGCGCCGTCTTCCTGCTGTCAAAGAAAGGGGGGAAAAAAGTACACTACGCTACCTACACACGCAACGCGTCATGAATATACACCCCCCGCTTCTCCACTAAACGCCTTTACACACTGTCTCTGGGTACACTAATCTAACCACGTCAATTTGACCTCCTCGCCGCGTCCTCGTAAACGGATTGTCTGCGAGTGTAAGACGGATTCGACGAAGTAGCCGCGCAAACGTGGCCGAGTGTAAGAAGGAGGAACAGATTGTCTCTCCGAGCAAACGTGGCCGGGTAAACGGATCGGTCCGCGTGTAAGAAGGAACGAGGATTGTCTCTCCGAGCAAACGCGTCGACCAAAGCGGCTCGAGTGCCAGACCGATTCGACGAAGTAGCCGAGTGTAAGAACGATTCGACGAAGTAGCCGAGTAAGCATTGTGCCGAGTGTCAGAAGGTACACATTGTCTCTCCGAGCGAACGCAGCGGGGTACACGGGATTGTCGACGCGGCAGCCGGGTGTAAGAAGCAGCAGGATTGTCTCTCCGAGCAAACGTGGCCTGGTAAGAAGCATTCGACGAAGTAGTCGAGTGTAACAACGGCGGGAGACATTGTCTCTCCGAGCACACGCGTCGACCAAAGCGGCCAAGTGCAAGACCGATTCGACGAGGTAGCCGACGAAGGATTGTCCGAGTGTAAGAAGGAGGAGGATTGTCTCTCCGAGCAAACTCGGCCGCGTAAACCGCATTGTAGCCGAGTGTAACAAGGAGGAGACATTGTCCGTCCGAGCAAACGCGGCTGGGTAAACGGATTGTCCGCGTGCAAGACCGATTCGACGAAGTAGCCGAGTGTAAGAAGGAGGACATTGTCTCCGACTAAAGCGGTTCGAGTGAAGGGGTTCGAGGGACGCATTCGAGTAAGCGTTTCGCGGGACGGATTCGAGTGAGGGGGATCACAGAGAGCGGGATCGCACACAGCGGGAGAGGAGAAGGAATACACATATTATGTGCGGGAGCAACAACGACGGAAGCAGGGCGGCAACGACGGCAGAAGAAATTGATGTTGTTGTTGTTACTGCGGTTTTTAGGTGTACGCACACAGCGACACAGTGTGTGTGAAGGGGTTTAGTGGAGACCGGTGTAGCAACGGGGGCAGGCGGGATATTCATGACGCGTTGTGCGCGTAGTCGTAGTGCAGTAGTACATTTTTTTTTCCTTCATTTTCTCTTTTTTTTTGGTTTCTTTTTTATTGTTTTTCCATTCAATTTTTAGAAGTGAGGATAAGTGTATTTTCGAAGGATCGGAGCATGTTCGAACGAACCAAGTTGTTTGTATAAGAAAATAGTGAAGGATCAATATTCCTTTGCTCCTGTAAGAGAACGAGGGGGACGACATTCGATTCATTGCAATACTTGTCCCAAACAATTCCTATGGTTGGTTAGTGGAGTGGGAAATGTATAATGAGAACGGTTCATATAGTACATGGGCGTACACACTACTATAGCACATACAAGCTAAGAACACTAAAAATTTTTAATGTGGGGATAAGGGCAGGAATATATGTGTATCCTGTGCACATGACTTATAAGTCACATAATGAATGCATATTATGGATAGTGAATTGAAAGTACATGTACTAATATAATGGCGAGGCGTCTGAAGGATGCACTGGCGAAATGGGTAAAAGACAGGAGAATATGGACAACGGAACAGTTCGAAGTAGGTTTTAAATTTTAGGAACGAGATTAGTAAAGGAAAAATGGGGAGATAGTGAGGAGTTCACACAGGTACATGTATATTGAATGGAAGACTACATTAGAAGAAAGATATAAGGCACTTGAGCACAATGTCACATATTAATCGCTTCTTTCCCTTTATATATATTGTAGAGCAAATTATGGGCAGATATGCAACGTGTATTAAACGATTTTGTGGAACAGATGGAAACGATAGAGGATACCTTAGAACTGTATGCCACAAGCTGTGAGGATGAAGGTTGGGTACGTAGAGGACGCGAGGAACACGGACCAATATATAAAGATCATTACGTTGGGGATGTAATGAAATGCAGACTGATGGTTGGAGCATTATATTTTGTAAATGAGTGGAGCAATCATAAGAAGAATGATAAGGAGACATCGGAGAACGATACGGCCATGAAGGCTATTATGAGGTGCCTCGTGGCCAATGTTTTTGCGTATATATTGGCTGAAATAAAGTGTCAATTTGAATGGACTGGAATAGACCAGGCCTGGTACATTATGCAAGGCATGGGAGGAACGGGTGGCTTCGTGAATCCAATTTCAAGTGGCACATGTGCGCTGGATGCGTATAAGGATACTACCATAGGCACAGGGAACTTACAGGAAGCGGTAAAAAAATGGTTACAGCAAAGTACAAAGATACGTGATAGTATACAAGCAATAGAGCACAACCCGCAATGCAACAAAAAATGGGCAGCATACAAGAAAGACATGGAACAGAGCGGAAACGATGCATTAGCACGAACCACAGGCACAGTGGGTCAAGGGGCAGGTGTCATCGGTAGTGGTGGCATTGCGAATGAAATAGTGAACGTGGTAAAGGAAGTATTCGAAGAGATGAAGGACGACGTAATACAAAACTCCAAGTCACCGCCAAAGCCAGAAGTAGTTTCTACGGGCAGTGACAACAAAGAGAACGGTAAACAGCAGGATAAAAAAGAGAAGAAGCAGAGAAAAAGAGGAATTCTACAAAACAGGAGAACGAATACGACAAGGGGCAAAAGAAAGAAAAGAAAAAAAAAAAACAAAAATGTGCAACGAAGGAAGCAGAACATGTCCAGTTCTGCATCCGTCCAAGAATGCCCAAAGCACATACTGACACTTCTAATTCTTATTTCTTCCTTTATTGCAGCGCAGGATGACCAAAACGGGGAGGCCGCCACGACGACTACTGTGCCGGCTGCAACAACAGGATCGACAGGTAAGGAGCGATGGGAGAAAGCACGAATACGACACGAAACAATACGAATACACGGCACGCATGTGGACCGCACGAATATGGATGCCTCCACAAACGCAACGGCCACAACACGCACACGCGGGGGGGAACAGCACGGCGCAGTTCCCTAGTTGAGCCCAGATGTGCGGCGACGACGGCAGCGACAGCGGTAGCGGAGCGGCCGGAGATGAGTGGCCACGGCAGCGGTAGCGGCGGTGAGGCCCGAGATGACGACGGCGACAAATATAAGTGTACTGCTACCATGTATCCACCTCACCGTATGCTTGCTACCGCCTCACCCATTTCACCGAGTACGCAGTCCACCGAGTCCATCTCGATCCATGCAGCCGACCGTACCCTGCCGCCACCTTACCGAACAACACCACACCGTCCCTGCCCTTCTTTCTGTACCACTTTGTGTCCCTTTTTTTGTTTATCATCTTTCTACCTTCCTTTCTTGCTTCCGTCATTGCAGCAAAGGACAAGGACAAGAAGAAAGAAGCTCCGCCGGCTAAAGTTCCTGTGGCACCACCGAAGAAACCCGCCCACCAACCTATTTCGCCGGGTGCGAAGGCCACCGACAAACCCGGCGGAGGAGCCGCGCCCGCCCATGCCAACCCAGACACGAAGGCCCAACCAGTAGCGGCTAAACCGGTGGTAACGACGACGACATCGTGTAATGGTGGTGGTGGTGCAGGAGTGAAGCAACGAGTGGACACTGCCAAACCCGGGGAATGTCAAGGGGAGAGGTTATCCCAGTGGAGGCCTCGCACAGTGCACGTGATACCCAACTATAGAGTAAGTTAGCGTGAGAGCAGCAAAGAAGGGGAACACAGACGACATAGATGCAAAGGGAATTTATTTATGCGTTTCCATGTATATATGTGCGGGTGTACGTGCTTCGGAGGGGTACAACGTAGGTAAAACGTGTACATAACTATTTCCTTATTCTCACATACATAATACAGAAACGCGAACTGGAAAAATTAAGGGATGTTTTTGATTATTTTAAGCAATATATGCATGCAAACAAAGACCACAATGAAGCATATGGTGTAAACTGCTATAATACGCGTTGGGATGACATAACGAAACCTGGGGTTCATTTCGAGGATCAAACAGTAGCAGATGTCGTAAGGTGCAGAGTTATGACTCTTGCACTGGGCTGGGTAAATGGCTGGAACAACAGTAAACAGGACAAACATAAACAGCACAAGAACCAGACAGAGAAGGAAATGGAAGAGAGGCTACGGTGTGAAGTAGCAAATATATTTGGACATCTACTGCGAGCAAACTATTGTCCGAACCAGGAACTGTGGAGAAGAGGTGTAGAGTATTCCCGGATAGCATTCAGGAATATGCATGGCAAGGGAAAAGATGGAATTGGAGGAATCGGGGGTCCAGTGGTGGACGGCAGGTGTACTGCGTGTGGGTATGGACATAATAAACAGCATGTAGACGCAGTAAATCTGGAGATAGTGAACTGGTTATTGCAGCAAGGGAAAGTCTTGGATGGAATAGAGACAATAGAAGAGAAGCGGTTCTGTAACACGAAGTGGGCAGTTTATACAAAAGACAACATGAAGGAGTATGATACGACACGGGTGGACGAAGAGAAAATCAATGATATAAAAGAAGTGGAGAAGAACGTAGTGGACGCAGCAACAAAGGCAATTGAGAAAGCGAAGGACGCAGTAGGAAAGAAAATAACAGAACTGAACGAAGGTAAGCACTGGAATATACGACCGACTGTACACCGTACGAATACTAGGGATGCCGCCGCCAACAACAACATGCACACAGGAGCAACAGACGGCCACAAACACGCACACGGCGACAACAGCACAACAGCGGTGCTCAACAGCGCTTCTCTTGAGTGCCCCACTTCGGTTGAGCGATGAGCGATAGCGGGCACGACGGAAGTGGTAATGGCATGAGGATGAGTGTAGAATGTACCGAATTTATGATATCAGGGGATTATATGTCGATAGTTTGTTAGAAAACTTTAGAGAAGCTCTAGGCAAGAAGGCTGGGGTATATAGCAATGGAGATAGTGGCACACATGATAAGAACAGCTTATTCTTATCTATTCAGTGCTATGCATAATGCGTTACTATCCTTATATCTGTGTTTCCTATTCATTTCTCTTTTTGTCAAAGGGTTCATGAACCTATACATCCTTATGTAATGCTTCGTTCTCCTTTTTCTTTTCTTTCCCTTGCTCTCCTTTAGGGGAAGTAAGTGCTTTGCGAAACCTGCATTACGCTATAACTTCCTTATTATTACGGAAGTATAGAAAGCTCTATACAAAACTTCATACGCTAGATTTAAACTTTATGCTTCGCCATACAGTATATGCAACGAGAAACATCTTTCTACCTATTTGTGTAATATAATGATTGCGCAGACTACCATTTAGGATAATTCAGTCACATAATATTAAAATATTAAATATTTGTACACAAGAGTGTATACATATAATATTAGCTTAATGTATATGTACCCATATATTTATAATGGTTTTCATTATAAAGAAAAAAAGCCCTAAATTCTAAAGCGCATTTAAACAATTGTGAACACAAGAACAGCTGCAAACATGGTGTACAATTAATATTTATGCATGGCTTAAAATAACCCTTGTCCTTTTAGGCATAAATGCATTAGATATTTTTCATTTTTCAATACAAAAGAAAAAAATATATAGTGAAAATAAAGCTGTTTGTATACTAATACACTAGCGCACATTCATTTTTTTTTTTTTTTTTAAATAACACACCGCATATATAAACTTCTTCACTGTTATATTATTGCGGCTGCCATAATAAAAAATGCAACTATTTCTTTTGTTTAGTCAATTTTTTTAGGTAACTTCTTTTTTTATTCTATTTCGTTCTTCTTATGGCCTCTCTAAATTATTCAATAATTAGGGAGTAAAAGTGCTAATTTCCTTTTTTTTCTATAATAAGCATTTTAATGTAAAGTACAATAACCAAAAAAAAAAACAAAAAAAAAGAGGTGGCAGTTCATATATATTACACTTTCAATAGTTTGCTTATGCAAATGTTAGAGCCTGTTTATTTTAATTTTTTGGTAATGTTTTTAAAGAGTATGTTTTTAAGAAATTCGCTATTATTCATATATTTATATTTTATAAAAAAACGAATCTTCTTTGTTTTTATGTTTTAAAAGTAAGCAACTTCCTTCCTGAGAACTCTACTATTTTGAAACACCGCAAAATAAATAGTACTGCCTGAAAAGGAATGGTTGCATAAACATTTATATATGTATATTGTTGCATCATCATATGTAATGCCTTTTGCCCTTGTACAAAATGTAATTTTTATATACGAAGAACATATATATATATATTTTTTACACATCACAAAGAGTATTATATGTAAAAAAGGAGGTAAACCGTACTGTACTTCGTGCATTTTTCTTAAATATAACCATCCATAACAACATGGCACATGCTAACATAAAAACAACATCGACAAGTTTTTTTTTACAAGGAACATTGAAATCCCAAAGTAATAATGGCAGCCGCCCCATCAAAGCATGTTCAGGAGCTAATGAAGCAGCCGAAAGTCGTGGAAAAAAAGCACACAGAAACTTCTTGTCCAAAACAGCGGCTATCCTGTTTGTTGGTTCTGCGTATATCTTTTTAAAAGTAAATCTATCAAAAACAGGGGGCAAGTGTATGATCGTACAGATGTGCGTAGATACTGGAAAGTTGTACATTTTCCTATATATGCCACATGTATCGCATATATACTACTGTATGTATATTTATTGCTTCCCCCCCTCCATCCCTCGTTCACTGCTATTTCTTACATTGCCATTCTGTTGTTAACTCATGAACGCACACGCACACCCTTTATCTCGTGCCTTCATTTGCAGCACCAGGATGACCTCCAGAGACAGCATGTCGCTTCTTCTACATTACAAGGAAATAGAAATGTTACTAGAAATTTAGCCACGACAATAGAAGCAGCAACTCCATCACAAGATAAGTTTCAACTAGAAGATATTGATTGGGTACAAAGTGAAGATAACGGACAAGACGTTCCTGCAGGAGAAACACAAGGAATAGGATATTTAGAAGGCGAGGACGAGGTACAACAGGAAGTTTATTCTGATGAAGACTGGGAAGAAACAGAGGATGAAGAACAAGCTGTTGCAGACGAAGGAGAATCGGAAGGAGAAACGACAGGGGTTCGCAAAAACGGAAGTGACAAACCGACAAGTAGCAGTACGAACAAGCGCAAAAGTGTGAATAAACACCAGGACAAAATCGTGACGAAGAAAGAAGCCACCAATTATTACAGTGTAAAAAACAAGGAAGATTTAAAACATTCAAGGCTGAATGGGAATGAAGCAGAAAAGGCGAAGAATAAGGAAAGGGAGTCCATTAATAATAACCTTTCTGTAGAAAATGCACTTAAACAGTCCAAGAGGGATGAGAAGGAGAAAGAAAGTGGAGAAAAAACTGAGGAACAGGGTGAAGTTAATGCTGACAAACAGTGCGCAGAAGAAGCTGCTGAATTAGAATCGACACAAGCCCAGGAAGAGGTACAAGAACATTACGTAATGGAAGATTCAGTATTTACAGATTGGAACAGATTCATGCAGAACTTAGAATATGATTGGGAAGAATTTAGAGTATACTTAAATAAGGCAAGAGCGAAGTTCATGGAACAAAAAAATAAAGAACACTCTAGATGGATTAACTTAGTTCTATGTAAATGGATTCATTATACTCAAATTTCAACAACAGGAGAGGATCCGCAAAATTTGAGAAAACGACATTTGAGCAATGTGGAATATAAGAAATGGTTTAATACAGAAATAAAACCCCAAATAGATGTACAATTGGACAAATGGTTTAACGACACCCATTTGAATTTATTTAAAATTCTCAAGAATAATATGATACAATTTAAAAACAAAAAAATCAAAGAATGGTTAATGTATCACTGGAAACAGAACGAAGGGTATTCTGGTTATGAATCGCTTGAACTTATGACAGCATCAGAATTCTTAAATTTGGTCAAGTCTCGAGAATGGTACCGTTCCAGTATAGACATGGATTATCAAGGACAGGAACTTACAAAATGGTTTCTCCCTAAAGAAAAAGAATATTTAAAACAGGAACAGTCAACCTGGGCACATTGGGAAAAAGATAAGTATGATGTAATTAATTCAATGTGTATAACACTTTCTGGAAAACGCCTAACACAAGAAGAATGGAATCAATTTGTTAATGAAATAAAAATTTGAATTAGAGAAAAAAGAAGAAATTATTCAATTATAAAATATATATATTAAGTTAAATTAATATGAACATTGTCTAAATTTTCAACCGTTCGTTAATTATAATATTAGAAAATATTTTCGTGTATTATTAATAATATATATGAATAAATCGCATTGTCCATTAATTTTTACTTATTAGAAAGTTGTTATTTGTTATTATGTGCACACCTTCCTTAATGTGTCCATATAATATATTTGTTGTTCGTTTTGGGACTGATGGATGCTGCAACAATTAATTTTCCATCTGATAGATTTAATTGTATGCGTTACCCAAATATACGATCATATTCTTTAATAATAAAGAAGATGAACAAATTTGTATTTGTATGATAATTAACACATCCTTTAATATTTGATTATTAATATAATAATAAATAGTGTATTTGTCCCCACACCTATTTATATACTCTTTTCCAATTTTTAAGAATGATAATGTCATTAAAAAAATAATGAATTAACTAATTAATTGGTCCTCAGAAAAGTCAGTCCTGTGTTGCAAAACTACAGGCATATGCTCTGCATCGGTTTCGGTGCAGTTACATACAGACCCCCAGTATTTATGTTATGGAAACATATAAGCGCAAAATTCTTCCCTATTCCGCAGCTTGTTCACTAGTTCTACTATTCACATTACTGCGTTAAAGCTGCCTGAGAACAAACGAGTGCGTGTATAATAGTGGCAAAATTCGGTATAGCAAGATCAAGAAATAAGGAGAACGATCACTTTCCCGAGGTGCACATATAATTACTTTTTTACAGCAATAATATGAGCGCTAAACCCGCCTAAACTCTTCAATCAATAACTTTTCCCTTTGTCTCTTTACCATGGGGGATCACTTGCTTTCTAGCAGCATTACTTTCTTTATGTGAACTAGACACATGTTAATACAGTTTTTTAAGCACTAATGAATATATATTCCCCATTTTTCCTTACTAATGGCACATTTCACATAACTACAGCTGTAGGTCATATAAATTGTGCAATATATGGTTTCCTAAATACTTAAAAAATATACGTTCATCCTCTGTTTCTCAAGAGTTAATTCATCGTTTGAAATCATAAAAACTTCATCCCTATAACAAATATGTTTAATTAAAATAATACTCCCACTAATGGGAAAAAACTTATTCTTCCAAAATTGCAAATACGCTTCCTGCTACATACACACATGATATATACACATATTGTTCGTACTGTCTTTGTATATGGTCCCTCCTTATTACATTTCATCTAGGATCTCCAATTGACCCAACTCAAATTATGGGGCAGTGAGCCAATGTAATAGCGCGGATGTTCAACAACACACAACTACAATGACGCAACATGGAAGATATAGAAGAACTACAATAAAGTCAAAATTGCCATTGTTCTAAAATGAGGCGAATAATGTATCTATGATAAGACATGTATTGTGATACTCTTAAAATTTATAATAGAAAGCATAATATGCAATGAGGGAGTACACCATCTATGTGTGCACCATTTGCGCGTGTGTCGTCTGGCCTGCAAATTTTCAGACATGACTAACAAAGGTGTATGAGTGCATACGCGACAGCTCGATCGCCGTTGAAACGTGAACTGTTCACTTGAAGCATCGGTGTAGGCTTCCCAAATGATAGAACCCTTAGTGCTAGATGTGTTTTGGTTTCCTGACAAAAAAGGTAAGACACGCTGCACGACCATATATGAGTACATGCTTACTTTTCTGTTACCCGTGACTTATTCCTCTATAACTTTAATTCGATTCATAAGGAAATGCCAAATATGCACATTCGTACAGAACTGTTCCTATGCTCACTGTTCCCTGACAAATTAACGCACAAATATTTCTTAAATCTACACAAAGCGCAATCGTGCCCTTTTAAATCAGTCCTATATTTTGAACCATGTAATATACCGTTTTTTGCAAATACAATATAGGCGTCATCGTTTTCAATAGAGCGCACAGCTTGTCAAAGATCGGTTACAACACCAGCTGCCTCCTGCTATTTTTTTCTAGTTGTTATACCTTATATGCTAATCTGATTCCGCAACATTAATAATGCGTGCTATATATTTGTTAACATAAGTCACTTACCAGGTGTCAAATAACTCCCCTCCACTTATAGTAAAAACCAGATATACAAGTCTTCGCCAAGTGCCCGTCCTGTGCATAATTAGTGAGCAATTTTTTAACACACTCTTGTTTGAAATGTTGCAGAGGTCACAGCAAGAACATATGTAATTGGTTTTCAAATTATGGAAAATCTCGGGGTACATGACAACTACCGGTGATCATGATGCACTCATTTACTATTTGCACGGGATGGCATAGCACGATGAAATTCAAGAATATCCAAAACTCTTTTCCTTATTCGAAGTACCATTGCAGCTGCTGTATTCTCATTCACTATAATACCACTAGTTTTCAACCTAGCATTCAGTGATATTCCTATAAGTTTCAAATTATTTAAAAGTTCATATATGCCTTGTTCTGTATGTTCTCTGGCAGCAGACTGAAATACTTCTATACTCTCGTCTAATTCCACCTTATAGGAGTCTAACTTGTATAAAATTATATCTTTATTCAACGGACTAATTGCGACTATTTCTTTAACAAACTGGGTTAATCTAGCCTGCATAGTTACTTTTCTATCTTCGGGAAAATGTGGCATCTCCACACGTAAACGTCGATTCAGCGAGTTCTTAACTAACTCTTCAATATTCACATGACCTGTTTGTTCATTCAAGCGTAATATCATGGCAGTGGCTATATCACCTGCAATCATTGATTCTACATGTAGTATTGCAGCAAGTTGCATAATTTCATCATCTGTAAGTGCGCAATCATAAGCACGTTTTAATGCTGCTCTTGAAGGATACCGTTGTGCAAGATTTCTTCCATTTGTCCTAGACACATATTCATTGCGGTCATGTACAGAAATATGCAATACTGTATCGAAAGAATTTTGGCTGTGTAATATCATTCGTGATAAATATGTTATTGATAAAATACAAATAAATCTATGCACTTTAATTATGTTCATAGTGTAACGTATATGATAGTACCCTTGGATTATTCTGTTCTTGTACAAAATCATTTGCTCCTAAGCGTACATAAAAGAATAAATCAAAAATTAAGCTAAATGTTGTTCCTTCCTTGCCGCTAAGAAGAGTCCTGAATACATGAAATTTATAACTTCAGTATATGGAACTCCTTGCTGCAATTTTCTGTGCCTCCTATAAGTGCAAAATTCGTTTCCTGTCCTTTTGCGAAAGATAGAACCAAAATAACTTGGAACTCCTCACACAGCTATTGTTTTTTCCGTCTTAAACTTGACAAATACTACGGTCTGATTTAATATTTTTTATTAGTAAATGAATACAATGTCTTATAAAAATTTGAACCTTATATATACCTTAAATTTTCAAATACACAAAATCTATTGATGTTGCATTTACGAACAAAATGTGTCATCACAAATAAAAATGGAAAAATGGCACTAACACACATAGTGCAAACAAGAATTAGAATGAACATATATAAACAACTTTGACAGAACTGAATGTAGCAGTTTCAGTTGTAATCCTCTAAAATACCAAGTTAGGAACAAATTTTCAAGCAACGTGAAAAAATGGGAACAGAATCCAGGTGATCCAAATGTAAGTTCACATAAATGAATGCACCATGTAATGACAGAAAAAATGAGATTGGAATAGTTATTTACGTTCTTTCGTTGCATATACATTTAAACCAAAATAAAAAGATGCAACAAAATACCTTTTATTCAAAGTATATTTTTGGTTTTTTCCTGTTCTAGCTCAAAATTTGTTATCAATTCAGGAATATATTCGTGCATTAAACCTATAAAACCTGCTGCATGAACATAATATTTATCAAAACCACTTAACATTTTTAAAATGCGTATTGTTTACCATGTATTAGAGCACAATAACGTTCCGTGTTTTGCTTATGCATTCCCCTAACGAGTAGTTTAGGCATGCACATGTATGTGTACAATGTATGGGAAAAAGGAATAATCTTGGTTGCAGCTATGCTATCTTTGATTCTATATTCATTTAAACTTACCCCGTCTGCTTATTCACCCTGCCATATATACAAAGTAACCATGTCGAGCATTTTCGCAAGTTTGTGACTAAAATTATATAACACAGAATATGTCTAAATTTACAAAGCCCAGTAATGGTATGCTGTTATCGCGACGACTTAATCCCACAGGCTCAGCTGCTGTGGGACCACATGAAGTGACATATGAACTGAAGCCAGATTAGCATGGACCCAGGAAGGATTGACCTCTTATAAAACACACATTTATCGCATAGGACTAAACGGAACCACATTCGCGATACTTCCCGTAGAAGCTATATAGCTCAAGCGCATAACTCAAAATTTTAAAACACGCAACATAGCAACATGCGTTTCCTATTCAGGTAAATCACCTTAAACAAGTGTAATAAAGTTAATTTAATTACTTCCATTTCTTAAAAAATGCGGCTTCCATAAGGAATAAAAAAAAAAAAAAATGTTGGTTCCATTTGTGGAACATTCATATGATCTCGCAATATTGTTGCTGCAGAAATTATCGCACAAAAATAAAGCGTAAAAGAACGAACAAATTTAGCATTTGCATTTGAAAAGCTCGTAGACTGATAAGAAAAAAAAAAAAAAAAAAAAAAAAAAAAAAAAAAAAAAAACACACACCAAAATAAATGGAATAACCTGTGTTAATAGTTTTGATGCTCACATGTTGCAGCATTTCTTTTTAAGGCATTCCCCTACGAAATTATAAGCAAAATGAAATTATAAAATACGTATACAGTTCCGTAAATAAAAATAAAACCAATTTTGTGACAAATAACAGCAAAACGGTTGAATGCGAAAGTTGCTTTTATATTATGTGCCCTGCTCTGTATTTCTTTATTTCCCTCTGTCTTGTTTTCCCCTTTTTATGTCCTCACTGGAACCTCATGAGGAACTTATTTATATTGTTGTAAACGCTGTGTCACATTTATGGATAATACTAAAGTGTTAAGCTTTTTTTTCTTTTTAAAAACCACTAAATACACAACGGTAAAATGCTCATGTAAATGCTTTAATCATGTATATGTAAAAATCATGAAAACAAAGTTTTCAATATTCTCATTCCTGTTGGTGGTAGGACCTTGCACATTATGAAAGAAGTTATTTTATTCTCTTTGTTAACGAAACAGTAGTATAAACCCATGCGCTGTGCAATAAACACCCTTGTGGCGCTTACAAAGTTATTCTTGTGCGCGCGGTGTAGGATACCAGAACATAAGAATTCTTGTCTTAACAGAAATAACGCTCATAAACACTTCTTTAAAAAATAAATGCGGAAAGGCATATACAATGCATATTATAGCATCATCGGCCACATATCATAATTCTCAAACACGTGTTATTAATAAAAACCTGTTGTAAACCCTAATTTTCTTTATGTGCAAACGATCCCACATAAAACAATTAAAACAGTGAACACACTTGTGAAAGAAAAATAAAAAAACAACAACTATGTATTTCAAAACGTGTTAAATGTTTCTCCATATGGGAGGTCTTTCAATATCGTGACATTTGGGGAATACACCTTTGGTAAATGTTCTGGACGAAAATTCATCATAAAATACAGGAGTAACATTAATTTACTGTGCACATACGTACATTTATTCACGCGCTACACTCTTTTTATGACCACTTTTCGCGTATTACTAATTATGCTTGTTGGAATGTGCACTAAAAATTGTGTATGACTCACGTTTCCCACAAGTAACGTGAACCACATGGAAAAATTGTATGGTCTGAAGACAGCAATTTTTGTAAGGTCAGAACTTACTCGTGTTCACAGTCTTGTACAGGCCTATGTAAAATGAATAACTGTCCTAAATAATTATTTGTGCACATATCAAAAAAAAAAAAATGCAATGGACCTACAGATTGTACACATACACATGTGTATACCATTAAAACGTCATCTACACCGCGCAACAAATTTTAATCCAGTGACTCAACTATGAACAATATTTTTACTGTCTAAAAAAAACATTCGAGGGGTACGTAAAACGCACAAAAAAATATATTTAAAGAAAAAACTCAAATCGTCATATATTCCCCCGTTGAGTATACGCACATATATATGTGTGTACACATTGAATTGTGTAATGTATTTCAACACATATCAAACATATAACGAGCGCCTGTTGCTCCGTTGTTTGCAAAATTGATGACTGTGCAAAGTGCTTACCCTTTCATTGGCTTTCCCAAATTGATAATGCGCAATTAATTACATATACGTCCAATTTGTTTGTGTCAACACATTTGGTATTTAATTTTTTGGCAAATAATTCATCCATGATATGTAATTTCCTTGTACGCAAAATAATAAGCAGTATCATGATAAAGTATATCTGTATTTATGCATGCGCGCGTGTATATATATAAGATTAATTCTTCACATTAAATTACAAATCGCCCGATTCGTGCGCGTGTTTCCCCCGTGCGTTTAAATTTTACGCATCAAAACACATTTCATTCAAAACGTCATGTACCCATGGGTTATCACACATGTATAATATAACAAAAACATAAAAATATATTTAAGTGTTAAAATCTGTTGGCCGCAATTGCGAATTTTTTTTGTCGTCCAAAGTTTTCCACCCTTTGGAATTGCTTTATTATACACATCGTATTATACAAAACTGATGCGTCATATAACGCCAAACATAATAATATATTACGTTGACATTTATTTTATATGAAACATTTTTAAAACACACCACAGCTCATTTTTAAACAAAACATTTTTTCTTTTTGTTTTTTTCCATAGTAATTACATATATATATATATGTATTAAAATTATATACTCAAAAATTCATGTGTCCAATATCCATGGCTAAATTTTGTTCTCATTTTTAATTTAAATGTAAAAAAAAAATTTTCTCAAGCTATAATTTCGTTCAAACGAATTTTATTATAATTATTACTTTACGTTAATTTTTACCAAACTCCTCGCGCAATCGCACAGTCACGCAGTCGCAAAATAGCACAACGCTCGATTGCGTGCTTTAACGAATATTCAGTTTTATGGAAATAATTTTTAGCATATTTAAACATTTTTGTTTTCCGCTGCCGCGTTACGGGCGCCTTCACACATATCGCTTTGTCCCTTGCACACTTTTACAATACTTTTTTTATGCCAATTTATATATAAGTACACATATACATATATATATATGTATTTATACATCCATAATTTATACTTATATGTAGGACCTGCCCCATTTTTATTGCAGTCATTTTGCTGCACATTTTAACATATGCCATGTGATTTTTTTTTTATTTATGTATACGTACACATATGTATGCGGCAATATGAAACACGCCCCCTGTATATTATTTTATACCATGCGAACATCTTTCTTGCAATTGCTGTATTAAGTTTTTTGCCAACACAAAATTACAAACTGAAAACAGAATAAATTAATATGCAAAAATACAAATTTTTGTTCAACTCCACAGAATTGCTACAGAACAATATTTGATATATTTCATTATCGTTTATGCTAAAGCGCGTTAAGTTTTAAATTAAACAAATTTTATTTCATACTTTACACATAATTTATCTGTAAGAAATACTTACTTAAAAAACTTACATTTTAACGTTAGCACATGTATGAGTATAACTGCGTAAAAACCAGAGTATTGCGATTACTCGGAAATACCGTATACTTTACACTCCCTTCTTTTTTTTTCTCTGTTTTTTTTTTTTTTGCGTATTTCATTTTATTATATTATTTTCTGTTTTTTCCATGTAAGTTTTTTAAAATAAAAATATAATACATTTTAATTTTAGCGTTAGATGCATTCATAGAAGTATACTTTCAGTGATACTTGTATGTGGTTAATTTGATTTATAAATAATCATCACTTCAGTACACCTTTCATGTTTTTGTTCCTAATTGGGACAGAAGCACATATATATTGAGAGAGTACTGACATTTTTTTTTTTATATATATAATCAAGCACGCAATTATTTCTCGTGCTTTGAAACAAGTGTAACGATTAAATCAATACACAGAAAGTTAAATAACACATTATTTGACCGTTAAACCCCTCCCCTTACTTCAACAAGTATTTCTGTTGTTTTATGGCAAGGTGCTAGTTTCAACGTTTGAAAACTTGTTGTACAAAAGATAAAAAGTAAAACACATCACACACGGAAAGTTCTTCTGAACGGTTACACAAAGATACACACAGCATGCAACTGACATTTTTTAAAACAGATAAATAAGCAAGCGATAAGACAGAAAATCAACAAAGTAGTGAAAAGACAAAGTAGTAAAGCGATAAATTAACAAAGCAGTGAAACTACAAAACGTCAAAGAAGCAAGCGTTTAAAGATATAGGACGACAAAACTATAAAACGACTATACTGTAAAGCTTTAGGGCAATAAAATAGCACGAACAAAAGAATTTAGTTTCACTCGTGGACAATTTATAAAATTGCAACAATAGGGCATTCTTCTTGCACCTCGCATGATCATGGCCCCGTCCCCCGCCAAAAAAAAAATCCTTTTTTTTTGACATTTGGGGAATTAATTATATTTTGAATTGAATCTATTTCCAAATGTTGCATTTTGCAAATTTCACAACACATGTGCATTTCATTTTAGTTTTTTAACTTTTTACGTTAAAAACAATTTAAAAGAATTTAGTGTAAAAGTAAAAGTCTATATATTGTTAGGGAGCTCATTGAAGAACATTTGTGAATTTATAAAATCTGCTTACGTAAACAAATGCGTGTACATAGAGCACTGTGTTGTTATTCGTTTATATTTTCTTACATGTGTGCTTGTGCACTTAAAAATTCCATAATTTGGTTCGGGGATTCTTGAAAACGCAACATCTGTAAAACGTTGTCCAAAAATAGCGCAATCGTTTGCACGCGTTATGATAACGCGATATCACTACGTGATTAAACAACGCCATTAAACTACACCATATAGCAACTCGTTGTAATCACTCGTTATAGCAGCTCATTACAACCACGCGTGATCGGAACTAATAGACATCTATGCCGTACACCTACCCTTCATTTGCACCCCCTGTTTGCACGCATTACGCGCATGTTTTATATGAACTCCATATATGCACGTTTCTTTCGCTCCATTCACATTTCAATACACTTGAGAAGAAAAAGAAACAAAATTCAAAAAATAACACACTTCAGCCAACAAGCTAAAATGGAGAGTATCAGCAGGACATATGAAAATATTAAAAATGATAAATATAATTCATCAAATGATGAAAACGAGAACATTGAAAATTTGAAAGCGACCCAAAATGGAACCGTCTGTTGTTCTGAAGACTTAAAAATGTATAGTACTATTCAGCTAAATCAGGAAATTGAAATATCCAAAAATCCATTCCCTCTACAAGAAATTAATAAAAAAAACGACATACCATTGTGTGCCCAAGAATTTTCGGACCTAACGGATCCATTATATATTAAAAAGATATGCCTAGAAAAAGTACCAGAGTGGCAACATTTTACCGAAGATAATTTAAGGGTTAAGCAGATACTAAGTGGACTCACCAACCAGTTATTTGAAGTGGCCCTAAAAGAAGAAACAACAAACAATTATCATTCAATAAGGTCACGTGTTTTATTTAGGATCTATGGAAAACACGTTGACGAGTTGTACAATACAATCTCCGAATTTGAAGTGTACAAAACTATGAGCAAATATAAAATAGCTCCCCAATTGTTAAACACATTTAATGGAGGGCGCATAGAGGAATGGCTTTATGGGGATCCTCTCCGAATTGATGATTTAAAAAACCCAACCATATTAATTGGTATTGCAAATGTCTTGGGCAAATTTCATACACTGAGTCGGAAATGCCATTTACCTGAACACTGGGATAGAACACCGCGTATCTTTAAAATGATGGAAAAATGGAAAAATCAGCTCTTCAAATATAAAAATATAGAAAAGTACAAATGTGATATTGGTAAGTATATCAAAGAATCAGATAAGTTTATTAAATTTATGAATGTGTACTCCAAGTCAGACAATTTAGCGAATGCTGTAGTTTTCTGCCATAATGACCTACAAGAAAACAACATTATTAACACCAATAAGTGTTTACGCCTAATTGATTTTGAATATTCTGGCTTTAATTTTCTCGCAACAGATATAGCCAACTTTTTCATAGAAACATCCATAGATTATTCTGTAAGCTCTTATCCCTTTTTTGTAATTGATAAGAACAAATACATTTCCTATGAAAATAGGAAATTGTTTATCACTGCTTATTTGTCAAATTATCTAGACAAACCGCATTCCGTACCAACCCCCCAATTAATTGATCAAATATTAGAGGCAGTAGAAGTTCAAGCGTTGGGTGCCCATTTGTTATGGGGATTTTGGTCCATCATTAGAGGGTATCAAACCAAAAGTTACAACGAATTTGATTTTTTCCTATACGCAGAAGAGAGGCTTAAAATGTATGATCACCAAAAGGAGTATTTGATTTCAAACAACATTATTCAAGATTACGATTAAAGTCATGTTTTTCCAGTAGGCATACTCGTCCGAAATGTTATCTAAAGATTGGAGAGAAATTTCTATTTTCCTTGTTCCAAAAAAAAAAAAAAAATATTAATAATAAATGAATAAAATAATGTAAATCCACCAATAAAATATCACCCAATTGTAATAAGAAAAATACCACATGAATATTTCTTTATGCGAATATTTCAAACTAAGGAGGGCTCGATTTTTTTCAGTTTGTATTATGTTAGTATATTATTTATTTTATTTTGTTATTTATTTATTGCATAAATATATATTTTTTTTTTTTAGTCCAAACATAACTCACAGCCCATCATATGTGTGAGCTATGTTTTCTACAATTCATTTTTTGTTACTTAGCAGCAAGTATTGTCAATACCTATATTGCCCCAAGACAATATGAATAAAACCATATTGTAATGGGAATATTAAAATTGGGTATGTGTACTATTATGCTTTTGGTATTTTCAAGAGTATACCTGTGCTGTTAAAAAGACATAAAAAGAAAAACAAAAAAAATTACATAAATAAATACATATTATATTTTAACATTGAAATATATGTGTATGTATCGATTCATGCAATATGTGAATATACACATATAGACATTGTGATCATTAAAAGTTTAATTCATTAAATTATGTGTAATTAATTGTTAGAGCACACAACATATTTTCGTGCTCATAAAGGCTTTCATTTCTCGCCCTCCTTCTTACGTCTTCCATTTTGCTTTTCCATTGTTTCAGTTTTCTTTTGTCCCATATTTTACATTAGAGTCATATCCATGAGATTTTAAGTAGCATATGTATTTTGCACGAATTTATTTTAAAAAAGAAGGAAGATCATATATTCTACGATTTCTTTCGTGAATATATACTATGTGAATGTATACTATATGAATGCATATGTTCCATAGGTGCCAGTGCTTTTACATATGTACGAATCTGTGCGTATGGATGTGCCTCCACATATGTATGCGATTTCACACATGTACGCACCTACGTATGCGTATGTGTACATTTGCCTATATATGTTTATTCAATTTTCATAAAAATTTGAAAATTATTATAATAAATTAACATAGGCATTCGTGAATTCTCCCTCCCCCCCTCTTTTTTTTTTTTTTTTTTTTTTTTTTTTTTCCTTTCTTTTTTTAAAATATAACTAAAACGTTGTTGCGAGACAACCTTATTATAAAAATAACCAAGTGGACCGAAGAGGGGAACCTCTTGGGCACACGCACAAAGTACCGTCCATAATTAAACGTGAAGGTTAATTTAGGACCCGGTATATATTTAAAAACATAAAACGGCGCACCATTTCTACGATCACTCTTGCGCTCGAGTTGTTTTACTAACGCGTTAGCGGGTTTCCGATGAGAAAGTATGTTTAATCTGTAATAGAACAACATGAACTGCTTATGAAAGAAGACAACAAAAAAAAAAAAAAAAAAAAAAAAAAAAAAAAAAAAGGAGAATCACCATTTTAAGTTGTCCACATTTAGAGAAGGCTTCTCATGTGTACATGTACATGCATATCACTCTTAATATAAAGAGTGGTACATGAAAGGAACGGTCCTCCATAAACTTTCACTTCTTCTTCCTTTTCTTTTTTTTCTTCCTGGCATTCTTTATCCTATTCTCATGTTCCTATGTGCAACAAACAAAAAAAAAACCAGTTGGTACTGACGCGCTCATATGTGCATATACATGTACACACAAATGCCTTAGTGCCATGTATTCTATTTGGCTAAAAAGTAGCCGCATAAATGAACAGCATTACCTTCTCCAGGGTTTCAAGAATTGCTTCTTCCCTCAACTCCTTTTGTTTTATTTCCTCTCTCCACATATTAACGTATATCTGTATTTTTTTTTTTTGGAATTACGCAAATAATGTGTGTGCAAATAGAAGAGTATGTAAAAACAACACATTCATGCAGCGAATTGTCCGATCGTTCTTCCTTTCAACGGTTTCCCCTTTTTTTTTTTTACCATTTTATTCAAGTTTTTTCGGTTTTCTCTATTTTCAATTTCAATTCTAAAAGGGTGAAATGGCAAAACGTATGGTAAAATAGACAAAGGTGTAGATAAGAGGTAACAAATGAGCAATTTTGTTAATGTCAAACGAGCTTAATGGAACTGTTTTAAGTAGGAACAATGATATGCTCCGCAGGCACCAGCATGTATGTGGACAAAACCAGATGTACTACTCCTCTGCCTTTTTAATTTCCCCTTATTTCAATTATTACATGGACGATTCTACGGACATAAGGTACGCGTGCATGTAGCTTTCCTCCTTTTCCATTTTATCATTTTCTTGCTTCTCTATCTCGGCTTGTTTTATCCATATGTTTTTATTGCGTATTAGGCAGTTAATTATTTGGCAATCTTGATCCCGCGCTGAGAAGACAGAAGGAACCAAATGCAGCGACACAGAGCAAAATGAGACAAACGGAATTCAACAATAATCAAAGGCTTCTACGTCCATATCCGTTCCCGGCAGACAATCAACAATGCTATAACTTACTAAAATTGCTATTCTCAAAGTTCATTTCGATTATGGAACTGTTCGCCTGTAGCATTTCGCACAAACTATCCCCATTGCTCTGAAATGTTAACAACAAAATTGTGCCCACATATATTGGTACAGTAACGCAACGTTTGCCAGAAATTGTTATCATCCTTTTTTGGGAAATGCAGAAGGCCTACCTTGTCCATATTTGTGTTAGCCAAATTCAATATTTTTATTCCTTTATTATTTTTTATAGACTTGAAAAATTTATTGAGTTCATCGGAATTTTGTCCTCTGTTTGTTAAGTCGTTATTTTCCAGGTTAAGACAAAACAGCACTTTGTTCTCCTACAAATTAGTAGTTTGAACAGATGATGCGCTACTGGTACGGTGGCCCCTTTCGGTGTCCTTCGTATTTACCTCCATCCCAGTGCATCATTATAGGGTATACATCGTGCGTTGTTTTATTTTATACATATATATATATATTTTTTCCTTTTGGCCCCTCCCACTTTACCGATAAAAACTTGCTGAAGTGTCCTAACCCCTTGGACGTTATTTTATTGAAGGACAAATTCAAAATTTTTACCCTCTTGCGTGAGCACAATTCAAGTATGATAGAGACATAGTTGTCTGGAAGCCACTTTCGTGATAAATCTGAAGCGCACATTAAAGGTGCCGACAAAAGTGAAGCGGGAGAGCATTTTTAGGTAGTACACAGCAAATACACGTGCACGCATATATGCCTACAATAAAACATACATATACCCACTGCACTAATTTTTGAATAGACTTTTCCGTTTTTGTTCTTCTTTGCGCATTTACCTAAATAATAAATTTGATCCACACTTGCACTTGCAAAGTAGTACAACCTCATGGGGGAAATGTACATATCGTGAAAGGAAAAGTAAATATCACTGTGGTTCCCATTGTCCATTAAATGTTCAAAATGGCTTGAGATCATTAAATAATTATACTCTATATTTTCCCTATTGTATTTTTCCTTTTCTATTAGTTTCTTTTTCTTTTTCTCTACGTTATATATGTGCAGTTTTTTCCGTCTTTTCTCTTCATATATTTTTTTCTTCTGTTCGATTATCTCTCGTTCTTCATCGTACTCCTTCTTCCTTTTTTCTTCAATTTTTTTTTGCTGCAGGTAAAAGCGAAGGAGGGCTTTCACATTTGTGCAATGGCCTATCCCACACAAATGCCACTGTACATTTATATATATACATGCTTATCCCCATACGGCCGCGCGCGCAAAAAAAAGGGGGGTATTTAAAAATGTTTCACAACCTTGTACTTCTTAAACTCTCTGTTCCTCTCATTGTTGGGGTATATATTTATGATGTTGTGGACAGTTAGGCTCAAAATATTTTTATTTTTCAAGTCATCTGCACGTAGGTGTGAAAATTAAAATGCGGGAGCAACAATGTTGTCATGCCGAATGGGCATCTAAAAGGAAAAAGCGTTGCTAAGCAAATAAAAGTTTTCTCATCATAGTATAATAGAAGAGAAAAAATTCCAAGAAACCTAAATTTTTAGATGAGGTGTCTTCCTCGCTATCTACAAAACTCAGGTTATCGCTTGAGGTATACACATTTGAAAAAATATCGTATTTTTCTAAAATTTCATTTTGTGTGTTTTCAGAAGCAGGAACTTCCTGCTTATCCTTTTTCTTTGGAATGTCATTAGGAATGTCCAAGTTTGAGCTAGTTTTATCCATGTGTTATAACATGGGGGAGGGGGGAAGGATTTCTCTTTACAAAAATTATTTATATTTTTAAAGATTATTTTTGACTTTACAATAATACTCTACGTTGGACGGTGCATGTGTCCCCCTGCTACAGAAATGTTTATATAGGCCTACTTATACATGTGCACGTGTACACGCGTACACGTTATTAAAATTTCTCTTTCTCTATTTCCCTATGCTCATACAATTATTCAAGTATATATTTCCTAATTTTTACACATTCTGCCTGGCAGTCGTAGCGATGACTGTCTTTTTCCCTTTTCGTAAATTTTGTATATTGTTACTTTAAAAAGGAAATTTAGCCTTGTCACATTTAAGGAGAAACGTAAAAAAAAAGTTGAAAAAAAAAAAAAAATCTTTCGCGCTTCCACAAATATCAATAAACGTTTTTTTTATTTTCTTTCTTATTTTTCTCATTTTTTCTTTCAGCTTTTACAGCTTTGGCTATATGCACAAAAAATGTCAAAGGTATAATCATTAAAAATTGTGCAACACTAAATGTAGGTATTAATAAAACATATACAAAAAAACAGGCAAACCTTCAGCCATGTGAAAAAAAATACTCAGATAAAAAATACTCTAATCTTTTTCGGGAGTAGCACTCATTGTTCTGCAAATCGGGGAATAAAAAAAACAAAATAAATAAAATAAGCAAAACAAAATAGTGGTGACATTTAAGAAGACACATATTAATCCAATACGAGGGGGAGGGGGGGAAAAAAAAAAGTCTAATTACAATTTGGAAGGTGTCAAATATTTTCGAATCATTTCCCCAGGTTATAGTTTTGCATCCTTTCTTGGAAAGTTTTATGTCTTCATTCATAAACAAGGCGTTAATTAAATCTTAAAAGAGGAAAAAAGGAAATACGAATTTGTGAGAGCTCTCATTATGAAAGAACAGATAGACAAATGACTAAGGATAATTTGCTCCTCATGAATTACCATCCTTGTTCACGTCATTGGTATAAAAGAAGATTCCCATGTCTCTAAATAGTTCTACGAAAAATAGCCGCACACACACAAAAAAAAATATATATATGTATGATCATTCTACCCGCACTCTATACCCATTTCAACCTTTTCTACATTTTTTGTATTACTATAATTATTTAAATAAGATCCGATTAATATAAAAATGGAAAAGTTGTTTTCAGCGCACAACTCATGCTAAAAAGAGGAGGATGGTAACAAAATTATACTTGTTAATAGCATCAAGGTAGTCCACATGTCTATATGTGCAAATGTTCGTAACTATATGTGGTTAGATAAACTGGGGGACCATTATGTCTTTGCTTCGAATTCTCCTCAATGCTTACTACTTTATTAACCAAACGGTTAACATCCTCATGGGAAAATAGCAAATCTATACTAAAATCTATGGATGCAATTCTCATCTGAAAGAAGAAACAAAAATAAAAAAATAATAAAATCATACCAAGTTGCAACGTGGAGTAAAGCATTCTCAACATCTCAAATAAGGCATCGTGATTTTTTTTTTTTTTTTTTTTTT
>NW_012192596.1:358331-376951 GCF_000956335.1 Plasmodium fragile | reverse complement strand
AAAAAAAAAAAAAAAAAGAATAATTCCACGGAGTTGTAAGAGTTTATCCCTCCTAACCATTTGTCACATGAGGCTACAACAAATTCAAATATACACAGCTCATTTTGTATTGCTCATTTCACGTTTCTTATAAATTACGGTTGTATCCATCGTTTTCCAAAATCCCCTTTTGGGAAATTGTTAGAATCTACACGGGGGTAAAAAAAGAAAAAAGAAAAATTTGCACATTTATATTAATTTGTATGAACATAAATATGCACACTTTTGCGATATGAGCATGTACGAAATAGCTCTAAAAGTAAGATCTGCATAAAACTCAAATGACGATAAAACTAAGTCACATTTTGCGATTTTTTTAAATAACCCCTTAGTATAGTCCCATATATCAGCCACATCATATTTTTGTTAATGAACGGTATCCCAAGAAATTCGCTCGAATGCTTATACTGCAATGAAGAGGAAAAATATGGCCATGAGTATATATATGATTCCTTTCACTTTGTCCCATTTATATGTCCATTGCTTCTGCCCTTTCAACTTACCAAATAGGCTATGATAACCATGCAGCTGCACACATATATGGGGTAAATCGATTTTGTTATTCTTTTATTTTTCGCCTCTTCCTTAAGCATATGGTGATCAATTATGGATTTCACGTTGTTTATGTTGCTGAAAAGGGGGATGGACGAACCGATTCCTAGTCAATGGGACACTTCCAAATGCACATATGCACATATGCACATTTTTCACGTGTCTATACAAGCTGCTACGTCCCAACATCCTCGAAACTCTCCTTCGTACACTACCAAGTGATAAATTAAACACAGGGAATTGTTCCCCACGAAACTTACTAAATGTTATTCGGCTCGAAGTCATTAAAGTCAACGAAGCATATATCGTACTTGTTGTCGTTTTTTAGAACCTACCAAGAAGAAAGAGATCGACATTTGCACGTAACTGTAGAAGCACAACGAAATAAACATACAGAGAGATAATACTTTAATAATGCGGCGCAAAAACAAACAAAAAAAAACACGTCCTACGCATTGCTCTATTCTACTATACGTCTTACTTCTAGCAAATTCTTGTCATCATTAAAAACTAGAATTTCCTCCGGGTCGTTTATCTCACATTTTTCTAACCACCAATTGATCTAAAAAAAAAAAAAAAAAAGGATTACATTATAGGTAGCTACTCTTCTCCTCCCAATTTGCACCCATTAAAATAAGATAAAAAAAAAAAAAAGTTATAATTCTCAAGATAGAAATGTGTACGCCGAGATATAATTTCACCCGTCTACGTATGATATATGCCTCATTTTACCAAAATTTTAAGCTTCATGTCACTCTTCTTAATGTTAATTACGGGGATAAAAAATTTCAGCTCATCTGAATTTTTGTCCTTGGCAGTTTTGCTTTTTAAGGAATACCATATATGCAAAAAAAAACTATATATGATGGAAGAACAAACGGAATCCTGTGAAAGAAAAAATGATACGTGAAAAAGTAACTCCATAAATGTTCGTGAAAATGGCGAAGAGGAGTATTTATCCATCCAATTCTCTGTTTCCTTCTCTACTTTTCTTACCATATCTGCCGTTATGTTCCCAAACACAAACACAAAATGCACATGCCCATTGGACTCCGTGTTTTTGGAGTATTTACTTAAAAAATATTTACATGAAAATAAGTAAACAGATAAGGCGTTCTTCATGTTGGAATTTATTTTTCGCATAATATCACTGTACGTTTTGTAGTCTATGATGTCTAATATATGACTGTACTCGATTCCTCTCTTTTTCTCATTTTCCACGATGCTTTTTATATTTTTGAAGTCATCCTTTCTCAATTCTAGCACTGTAGGTGACACCAGAAAAATGTAGGAAAGGGAAAAAATTTTTAAATATGGGCAAAATAAAAAAAATAAAAAGGGGAAAAAAGTTTGCTCATTTTGCCATGTCCTAATATACGCGTCAACACGACAAAATGACACTGCTACTCCACCCCCTGATACTTCACAAACAACACATAGGGCATTTTTACAACAAAGACATTTGTTATTCTACACGGGGGTTATTTACCCATGCATCTGTTCACACATTCCTTCGATGTACATGAACATCATACATATATTTTTTTTTTGTTTGTTCAAATTTTAGATAGTTTCATCTCTGTTTTTTTTTTTTTTTTTTTTTCTTTTCTTACAGTGTGTCAGGTGATAAAACCACGGAGCCTGGTTAGACTCAAACAAATTTTCCTCCTCGCATAATTCAGGATCCTCATAGGAAAATAAATCGTTGTGTTTGCAATTCAACTCATTATTCCGTATCATTATGATGAAAATTTACATAAAATTTTTTGCAATTTCGGGGATACGCTATTATCTATGTGCTTCCACCGAGTATCCTATATGGCTGCACACAAATTCCGATGGGTAATTTTTTTAATTGCTATACTTCTATTTAGCAGAATGTTAAGATAATTTTTTACACTTTAAAAAAATAGATAAAAAAAAAAGATACGTATATTTTACATATGTGTATACATGTATGCTCCTTTCTACATGCACAAAATTTCGTTATAACCCCCAAAGCATGCTTAAAACAACAAAAAAAGAAAAAGCTGTAACACCTTTCTTTTGGGGGTTAAAATAAAAGCAAGTGGAAAGCCCCATAGTACAGAAATTAGATGTGCCTATACAAAATGTTTTTACGCGTTTTTAACACCAAAAAGTATAATCAGAAATGTATATTAAATATGATCTAAAGAAAATTTCACGTGGTTAACACATGTGTACATATATTCTTTCACATACATGTATGCAAATGAGTAATTGTACTCGTGTGAAACCATACGTTATATATATACACATGTGAAAAAGTAAAACAAAAAAATATATACTTAATCATCAGGAATCAACAAGTAAAGCACAACTCGTGGAAAAATCAAAATAAATGAAAATAAAATGAAAACAAAAAAAAAGAAAAAATTTTAAATAGAATATACTTACAGAAAATTAAGAAAATGCATAACTACACTTGTGCTGTACACTTAAATTTAAAAATAAAATTTGGCAATACCGCCCTCTTCTAAACACAGAACAGGATTTATTTTATTGCCCTACTATTTCATGTTTTTATTTATTTTTATTTTTTGTTTTATCACATTCAGGTTGTACGGATAAGAACCAACAAGTTCGTGCTTTTATCGTTCTTAACAGAAGTTGTATTTGTCCCCATAAGATAAGTTTTTGTTCACAAAATGACCTACATATATAAATGTATACACATATATACATGACGCATGAAACAAATTTGCACTTCCTTTTTTTTTCGCTATGATGCTTTAAAATTAGTCGCTTGAAAGCAACGAATGGTTTATCATTATTCAAATATGTAGAACCTCTTATGACAAAGAAAGATTCTAACGAACATCTCTAACCATGAAATTCTTGCGCAACAGTTGTTTCATCTCGCAAAAATGAACGAACAATATGTTATATAAGTGCAGATGCACGTGCGCACGCAGGAGTGTATGTATGCTTGTATACATGTGCGCCAGGATAAATCTTTTTTTTTTTTTTTCTTTTTTTATGCAAGCCCAGTTATGACCACTTCCAACTCGTGCAATCATTTTTTAAAATTTTCCCCCACGCGCACAATACCCCAAATTCTTCGAGCCTCTACCTGTTCATCCATACGATTGCGCACAACATAATAATGGAAAATATATGCTATCGCTGTTCCATATCTGAAGAATCGCTAAGCGATCATGCGTACCTATATTTCGACGGATATTTTTTAAACGATTTTAATAATGCTACACCAGAAGTGAAAGCAAACAAAAAGAGTAGCATCTTTTTAGACAATGATAAAAAACGGTTTTCAAAGTACGTAGCGGATCAGTGTAAGAACACGAAAGAAGGAGACTTGCAAAATGTGTATAAGAATGTGTACACGAATTTATACCTATGTAAAATGTGCAACGGGCTACACAATATAGATTTGATACTTTTCTACAATAAGAATAGTTGTTTCCATCATGAAGTGTTAAAGGGAAATTTCCCTATCAGCGCAGAAGAGGAAAAAAACATGAACAGTGTATTTAATAGCATAAAAAATATACTTGACCTTCTGAACAATATTGATATAGTTTTTTTTTTCCTCTACTTACACAAAACGAAGCAAATTTTTTGCCAAGTGGAAAATGTTACACATGACACATTTCACCGTAATTGTGAACGTATAGAAAAGTACATTTTAATACCTCCCAAAAAAAGAAGCAATAATATTTCGAATAAACAAATCCGAAAGACATTTGCATATATTTTGATTTATTTTTACGTAACATTTTACCATAAAATATGTGATAGTGTGTCCCTAAGTGTGGCCCAAACTGAATTCGTTATCAATTTGTACAAACAAACTATGTTAATTTTTAATGTTAATACAGGTGTACACCATACCGTAAAGAGCAATCAGTCGTCTGAAACAGCGCATAAATGTAACAGTGCAAAATATCGCCTTTACAATAAAAAAAGAAAAATAACCGATGAAAGCGGTGTGGATGAAGAAGCTGCAATATTGCATAATGACGAGGTTCACGATAATGAAGATTATGCCAAAATTGACGAAGAAAATGAAGACGTAGAAAACAAAACAAATGCCACAAGTCCGTCCGATGAAGGGAAAAGTAGAGAATCAGAGTTTTCCCCCGCACCTCCAACCCTCGATGTATACATATCACTTAACAACTTATGCATATGTGGCTACTACAATAAATATAACAAAGAAATGTCACAAACCAAGTGGTTCATAAATAATGAATCCCAAAGTGCATTGTCAGTGGAAGAATGCATTTATCACATTTTTAAAAAAACATTCCGATCCACTAATGAGGTCTTTATGGCATCCGGAAGGGAAGACAAAGATGTGCGAATGATGAACATAGGAAGACCCTTCGTCTTTGTCATGAAGGAAACTAAATTCTCCTTCCTAAATTTTTACCTGTTTTTTAGTAAGTTAAAAAGGATGGAATTAACTGACCCTGCTTGTGGTACCTCCCTCGATATTAAAACAATAGATCAGATAAATCACTTTCTTCAACAAGGAAAATGTGCAGGTGACAATTCTGTAAGAGAACGCGTGTCCATATTGAACGAGGACAATTCCCTCCTGCAGAGAATTAACAACAGCTATGCACTGATAAACAAAAAAGACACCATTTCATTGTACCATTTAGACTCCCATAAAGTTCTTGCAGAACAAGACAAGGGCAAAACTGTGCAGGAGCAGAAGATACACAGTTTGAATATTTCGCGTAACTACAATAAAGAGCTAGAAGTGCTGCTATCAGGTGAGTCCATCGGAGCAAACGAACTGGGAAATATTGATCCAATTGAGAAAAAAGATCCTATTTACCCAAATGATGCCAAGAAAAACTGCGCAAACGCAAATTGTGACCCTCTTAACGGATGTGTAACCCCAAATAAAGCGGCCAATATGGACATCTTAAAAAAAAACGTCACACATAATGCCAATCGAGACTCTAATATGAACAACCTTGTGGACGTAAAATTCAGTAACGTTGCTTTTAGCACAAATTATGCCTTGATAAAAAAAATTATGAAGTATGGTGAAGAGAGAAAAAAGGCCTATAAATGCATTATATACCACTCCTCCCCAATGACTAAAGAAAAAATACAAAAAATAAATCAAGACATTTTAAGTTATGATAAAAACGACAACTGTGTAATTAGCGTAATACAAAAAACTCCAATACGGGTACTCCATAGAAGGAGCCTACTAAAACGGGAAAGGAAAATTTTTGAATTCAATCTTGTTTTTGTTCATGAACATTTTTCTTTATTACATTTATTGGCGCAGTCAGGGATGTATATAAAAGAGTTCGTTAATGGAGACAGAGGAAGAACTTTTCCAAACTTGAAGCACTTTTTTGGGCAGGACACGTTCGTTAATATATTGAACTTAGATGTATCAAGTTTTACCTACGATTTAAATGTCCAGTAGGGGATTTTCCACTCCGTGTGGTGTGCACACACGGGTGTGATCCCCCTAGATGAAACTACAACGTTGGTATTCTTGCCCCCTTTACGCATTGGCCAATTTTCACCCATTCGTTTGTGGCCATGTACCAATTTATGCTCATAATGGAACAGCGAAAAAAAAAAAAATAAAATAAGACCATTTTAATTCCCAGTTCTGTCTGTCCACATTGGGGATATACCTAAGCGATGTAATTTTTACACCTACAAACAATAATTTGTTAATTCATTTTTATCCTTCCCCAATGCTATATGTTTGTCATTGCAGTGTTTGTTAACTCGTTTTTTTTTTTTTTTTTTTTTTTTTTGAAAACACTTTTTGTTCAATTTGAATTATACCACAATTCTGCTTGAAGTATTTGCGCCCCTTTTGGGGAAAAGCCTTCACTTAAAGAGACACATAATTCGGTTCACTACCTCCCCACTACAATCACCTTCACGTAACAATGTGGTAATGAAAAACGTTGTGCAACTTTAACCATGTTAACAAGGTACATATAACAAAATCGTTACATTCTTCCCGTTAAAGGGATGTCCAACATAGAACATTGTATGTGCTCGGGGAGTGACACCTTACCCCACACACCGCGTTCTTTGGTGTGCCTCCGATCCTTTCGAAGATGGTCGTGTACAAAAAGAGTCAAAATTGGAATAAAGAAAATTGAAAGGCTATACGCTCGGTTAACTATGATAAAATGGGAGATTCTCCAAAAAGTTTTGCGCTGTCCGTAGCTGTGTGATTGTGCTCATACATATACATATACATGTCGCAACAACTCAGCAAAATAATCAATCTCTTTGCGTACACACTTGGTACACATTTATTAACTCTTCTTTTAACATAATAACACAACTCACGCTTTTGAAAAACCCAAACTGCACATTGTACCCATCAAAAAAAGATAACACTGAGCGCAGGAAAAACAAATGTTGCACGTAGTGAACTCAAGGCATACATACAGAATGCAACACATATATCCGTGTGGTGCAATTCTTCCGGAGTACCCATATCATCTAGCAAACTGTTTTTAATTGTTCGTTTTCCCTGCTGCATAACTCATGCAAATGTAGCAATGAAGAAGGGTGCAGTTATTACCAGCACGCGAACGAATAGTTTAAAAAAAAAAAATTTCCTTAAGAGGATGTTTACTTGCACATGTTATTTTCTCCGTTTTCGCGTAGCGCCTGAAAATAGTTACCCCTTTTTTCAAATTTAAAAACGCCTCTCAAGTGCCGGTGAAAAATAGGTTTGCACATAAGGGAGTTTTGCCCGTCAGCACATTGCGCGATAGAAATTCAACCGACGTACATACATATATGCATACGTACATAGTACTTATTTATATTCACCTGCCGCTTCCAATCTTTCCATTTTGAGGCGCATAACGAAGAGCTAACTCCCTCTTCCTCAGCCACTCCTCTTCTCCCGCGTATTTAGGCATTCTACCAGCACAGATAAGCAAACACATTTTTAACACAAAAATATGTGTGCTCTTGAGGAACGACTTAGGCCTCCGTAAGTGCTCCCGAAAAGGTGAGAACCATCTCGAACGAGCGGCCTCGAGCGTAATCAATCAACAGTGCCAAGGAACACTTATAAAAAAGGAAACCAAAACGGTCAAGAATAGTAACCAAAAAGGAGTGAAAAACAGCCTTAAATAGGTACTTCAAAGCGAACGAAGAGCAAATCGCCACCCGTCTTACACGGTACCTCCTTCCCCCAGCGAAACACACACACTCTGAAAGAAACCCCCGAGTATACAAAAATGGCTTCGGGACTTTTCAATCTAACAAGAACGAACCTAGCAGGAAATCATATCTACTTAGGAAAATGGCATGACTACAACCAGTGGAAATATATCGCGCCATCGAATTTGCTCGCCATTATAAAACCAGTGGAAAAAACCAAAGTGATCAGTCCACTTGCCACTAAAGGTCAGGATGATGTGTTTACATACCTAAATGGTTCCTATCACGGAAAAATAATAACAATGAATGATTTAAACTCGGGTAATTCAAAAACGAGTAAGATCAGAGGAAGTGCCTTTCACGGCCCTGAACGAACGGATGTCTTCCGATTAATTTTGTTTAACAGGTTAAAACAAAAACACCCACAGAGAATCGTTCCAGACGCGGAACACCTCAAAGATGCAAACAAAGTAGAGGTATCAATTGTCTGGTTTCTATGGTCCTTCGTTTTATTTTACTGCACCATGTGCATGTACGGAAGTAATTACATAATAAAACACAAGTCCACTTCGTTCCCTTGGATGCCCAAAAGGACAGATGGATCCAAGGGAGAGGGACCCATGTTCTGGTACCTCGAGTAGTGCCTCTCTCCCTAGCACACACCTCACTCCTAGAAGCGTACTCTTCAATTGGATTTTTCTCCACCCACACATATATTATTATTTTTTTTTTTTTTTTCACTTTTATTTCACCATTCCGTGACCCTTCTCTGCGCGTGTATATTTTTATAAATTGTTTTTTTTTTTTTTTTTTTTTTAGTATGGAATGGAAAAATGTAACATACTGTAGAAAAAATTTAAAAATTGCAAAAAGATGCAGCAACCCAAATGCTTCTAACACACTACGCATGGGAAAAAGGCAAAAAAAAAAATTTAACACCATGCACAGTGAATACCTGCGCAGTAATGTGCACATCTGTCTTTTTAAAAAATTGATCCCTTCAAAATGAGAACCACAGTCGCTATGAGTCCTCTCCATGGGTGGACGGTTCTTCTCCAAAAGAGGGGCCTTCCGTTTTATGCATCCCTTTCATGTCATTCACAAAGTGGGTGTTCCTCCGGCAGTACACCCCAACTTCTGCAACACCACTACACCGTCAGCTGAGCCTTCTGGTAAAGTATATCCACCGACTCTGTCAAGTTGTTTATAATTTCCAGAACGTTCTGGTACATCTTCGTCTCGGGCATATCCTCATAGAGAATCAAAATTCCAACGTTCTGGTCCAGGGTGGCATTCAGCTTCTTGTCCAGGATCATTTCGGACAGCTTGGAGATAATTTTGTTCAAGTCTAGGTTCAGTTTCTGGCCGATATAGTTCAAGTCAATGCAGCTATACGCCTCGATAATTTTTAAAATATTCTTTTCCAGCAGCAGTTCGTACAGCTCCTTCAAGTAGTTGTAAATCACTTTGTCCACATTTATTAAAAAAATATTAATTTTAATTATATTCTCAAATACATCAAGTGATCTGTTCTCGTAACACTTGGATATGTCCAGCAAAATTTGAATTTCTTTATTGGGAATGTAATTTAATTTATTATGTTCACACAAGATATTATTGATATCCTTCCTGTTGTTTTCCTCCAAAATTTTGCACAGAAGCATGTACTTCAAAGGGACAATAATTTTTAAATTTTCGATATTCAAATTCAGACCGAAATTACCACATATGGAACTATCCTCGGGAAAAATAAAAATAGGGTTATCCACAATGTTGGTACTCGATTTGGCTTCTAATAAATTGCCATAATTATCCAATGTCAAATTTTTAATCATTTCATAATTTAACTCAATTGGGTTGGTAATGCAATACACTTTTTCTTCCTCCAGTTCTTGGTAACTAGAGCTAATATTACATATCACATCGCTGTATATTAAGTTGGCATTACCTGAGCAAATATTAATTTCGTCCAAATTTAGGATGCTGTTGCTGCTATCGTAGTACTCATAGAAGGTGTAAAAGGACAGTAAGAACGGACTAATTTGACTTATACTTTTCGTTTTATTTTGCGACGATATCGTGCTCGTGTTAATTATGTTATGTATTATGACCGCGTAAAAGTCGTTATTCTTTTTGCTCAAAAAGTCTAATGTGTTGTTGTGGCTATTATAAATATACGTGTACAACGTTTCGTAGCATTCGTACAAGTAAATGTAAGCACTTCTGTAATCCTTCTCATATATAAATAATATTCCAGAAAGCAAATCTATTTCGCTATTAATATAAATGGCCGTGTTTATAGTATTGGCAATGTTCTTAGCAAACGTCAGTGATGCTTTCATCTTGGTCGAATTCTTTAACAACATGTATATTTTGGTTTCCACAATGTACAGTTCGAGTAACAACGTTTTGTCGTCCACCTTCTTCACCTCCTTTAACAACCGTTCGATTAAACTCAGGGCCGTCTTATACTTTTGCTTTAGGATAAACAAAATGATTATTTTTACTTCTATCCGGCATCTTAAAAAATTCCTTTTCTTTTCATATGCCCAATTCATGTACTTTTTAAATATTATATACAGAGTACTCACATTCCTGATCTTTTTTGATATCTTTTCCACGATGTTCCTTATCAACTTGGCTGTTTTCGCTTGAGGTAACACATTAAAATAGTTCTCGTTGCTGGACGTAAAGTTAATTAAATTGTCAATCTCCTTTTTGTTGATGTAATAATCGCATACTAGATATATCAACTTGTCATTTATCTGCATCACCTTTTCGTTCGTCACCTTCTTCTCGAATTCCTCTTCGTTGCTGTTATCATTGATGTGTCTGTTCAACAGAATAATTTTGTTGATCAGGCTTTCGCTCATGTGCGGCATAATCACGTCATCCTTGATGTGGAGGTAGTTTCCTCCACATAGACTCTCCACCGTCTTTATTATCTCATCTTCTATCTCCTTGTACGCGTTCTCGATCTCTTCGAAGCCTTCCATTTTGTCGGACAAAAATGCTTACTTCAGTTGCGGTGTGCGAAGACGTATACGGACAGGTATGCGAAGATGTGTGTAAACCGGTATGCGAAGCGGTATGTATGCTGTAACTCTGCCGTTCGTCTTCGCAACTTGGCTTGCCAGCCGCACTTCCTAACGTGGCATTGCCCTACGGGAAAGCACTAAACCGATATGTACACGGAAATAATCAAAATGGTCCGAAATGATGAATTGGCGCGAATCGTATGTATGCTCCTTTAAACAAAAGCAACTCTGAAGAACTAACAATATTTCTGATATGTACCAAAGCCCAGATCGTAAAGTACAATAACTGCGTACTGTGTGCCACTACGCTTGCTTCACTAACTAGAGCCTTCTTAAAAAGGTGAACAGGCAACAGTAACAAATGTACATTATGTACATATTTGTTAATAATGCCATAACACAAACGTTAAAGGGACAGTTTACGGCCTTATTGATGCATTTTGCCTTTCCTCCCCCTTATTTTTTTCAAATTTGCCTAATCAGGGTGAACATTTCTAAGTACGCATGAACAATCTAATGAAAGGATGAAATTCGCTTTTTATTTTATTTTATTTTTGGGGGGCGGGGGCCTTGATTTGTACATCCAATTCATATGTGTTTAACATGTATATTTTCTTATGCCTTATTCTGAAGGGCACATAAGAAAAATATTTCAAGTGCTTAAAGATAATGTTAATTTTTTAAAATGGTATATGTATGCATATGCATTTATATTTTTAATTTTTTTTTTTTTTGTTTTTTTTTTTTTGTTTTGCGTAAATTTACGGACCAGGCTAAGTATACTTCTTAAACCGTTTGCCGTCACACGCATCGCATAAAAACTAAGCCTCAAACTTTCTCCCCCGCTCTTGCAAAATTTACCCTATTTTATGTTTAGTACCATTATAGTTCAGCACACCTGGCGCAGGCAACAATCCCCTAAGATGTTTATGTGCTTGTACTACACACACTTGAAGTGCCAGCACAACGCCCCACTAACAAATCTTCCTATGCTGTGTAACGTCTTAAAACAAATAACCACTTTCTGTATTATGCTTCACCAAGTGTGCACATACCGCTACAAAAAGGGTGCAGGCCCTCTTTTCAATTCCTTTTGATCTAATCATAGGAACATTTATAATTTTATCATTTTTTTTTTTTTTTTGTTCAAATGTTTAATTATTATCATATTATTAAAATTTTATACATGTGTATATTCATACACGCAATTAAAAAAAAAAAAAATTAAGATCCTATATATACCACTTTAATAAGCACAAAAAACAACAAAAAAAAATAAGTAAAAAACGTAGGTGCAAGAGTACGCAGCTTTTTCAATAAGTCCTCCTTTGAGTAGCAAAACTACCGACTTGGTTAAACGCAAAAAAAAAAAAAAAAAAAAAGGGATATTTTAAGAAAAAACACGACAGTCCACACGGTATAAAGACATATGTTACACATACGTTTAGGTACCAATAGGCACATTCAAATTGGCACAAAAATTGTGAACTTTTCGGAGAGTTTTCAAAATGGAGAGTAATCGATCCCCCCTTGGAGGGTTAGAACACCATATATACACAGACAAGCACAGGCACGCTTATCTGGCCCTATGAAATTTTTTTTTTATTCTTCATTCCCTTAATGCTGCGTTTGGCAAAGTCCACCTTTTTGTCACGATTCTTATCAATGACTTTCTTATATATAGGTTTGTCCACGAATTTGAATTCTTGGTTTACATATATTTCTACATTTTCTAATTCTTTTTTTTTAATATAAAATTCATTATATTCAGAATATTCGTAACGGATATCTTTCTCTAGCTGTTCAATTCTTTCCTTTTCAATTTCCTCTTTCGATTTGACGTTATAAAAAATTTGTTCAATATGTTCATTTGAAATTGTCTCTACATCATTATTCTCCACCACTTCCCATGCGCCAGGTTTAGCACTTTCGTCCTCTGTTACGGTACTGCTTTGCACAACTTGGTCCTCTCCCCCCATGCTACCTTTTCCCTTTTCTTTCCTACCATGCAGAGGTGTACTTTCGTTTTCTGCCCTCTTAAACGATAAAGAAATATTCGCCTTTTTTTTGTTCTCTTCAAAATGTGTACTACTCTTTTTAAAATCGCTTCCGCTCATTTCACATGGGGGCTTCTCCTTTGGGTTTCCTTCATTCATTGCATTGCTTCCTCCTTCACTCGTATCACCTCCTTGGGGATGCGTTCCTGTTGCAACCCTGTCTTCATCTTCACCTACCCCATCGGCCCACTTGGCTGAAGATACATTGTGTAATGTACCATAATGGGTACTACTGTTCACACGACCCCCATCACCCGCAGGAATATTACTATCGCCGCTGTTACTGCCCTGTTGAATAATCTCTTCTTTTGAATTTTCAGTCATGTGCAGCGCGGTCTCTGCCGTATTCATTAACGGATTATAGGTGGCATATTCATTATAACACTGCTTGCTGATCATTTGCGGGTAATTTACGTAATATGAGGGTCCACCCAAATGGGGATAATGCTGACTGACCACGGGGCCCGCACTCACACTCAGATTTGCAACTGCTGCGTGATTACCAGAATTTATGTTATTTTGTGCACCCTGTTCACATCGATTGATGAAGTCCGCCAAGCTGTTTATCCTGCTGAGTGAATACTCCCATACACTTTTCGAGCTGTGAATATTGAAGTAGTAAAAATTGTTAGAGTTATAATCAAAGTATTTGTACCATCCATTTTGCTCCACAAATGATTCATTTGGGGGAATGTCTTCGAAAAAATCTTTGGGTTTTTCATGCTCAATTTCGTTTTTCAGTCTATTGAAGAATACTAAAGAACCCGTATCTTCATGTATCATTAAAACCCACTTTTGGCGGATAGCTGGTTTGCTACTACAGCCAATACTACTTGTGTTATGTCGCTCATTATTGCTGCTGCTCCGATAACCACTTCTGCTCTTGGAATGCGCATTCGAAACATTCAAACTTATGTCGCCGGTTCGATGAGGTGATGTCTCATTTTTATGCAAATCAGACAGCAATTTCTTTTCCACATTTTCTAATTTTCTTAACTCCCTTTCCAGGAACTCTTTCTCTTTCGTTTCCTGTTCCTTCCTCTTAAACGATTCGCTGATCACTTTTTTTAAATTTTCGATATGCCTCGCGCTCTTTTCATGATTCTTTATGTTCACCTTGTGCCCAGACAACCAACAATTGCACGTGGCGCAGTAATGCTTCTTCGTGCTCACCCAGTAATCTGTCATTTAGGCGTTCGTTGGCACGGACATGAGTAAGTTATGTGTAATTGTATGGGCCGTCCTCGGACATTTACACAAATATGCACATAGGTTTGCTCTACGTAAATTGGTACTACGTGAGGGGCAATTTAGTTCATCCTTTCGCACGCAGCCTCCCGGTTGGCATTCCATTAAAATGTACTCTTTCTCGTTTTATCCAAGTCACGAATTCAACAGTTATTCGAATAGCCCATTTTGGTGAGTCACATATATTTTGTATACGCCAGCTAAGTAGTCTTGTATTCTTCCGCCGTTTCTTAAACTCTGGCCATTATAAAATGTTATTTTCACCTTTCTGACGTTTTAAAAAATATTCCCTCCTCTTGCGTGATATAAACTACCTGTCGACATGAATGGGGACACCTCTGCTACTATCACCAATTTACTTTTTTTTTTTTTTTAAATAAGAACAAAACATCATATAACGTTAAACAAAAATAAACAAATACACAAGCAAATTCCTCTTCTAAGGAACGTGCAAATGATAGTTTTTCGTGTTTTCCTTTTTAACAAAAAGAAACACTACCCCCTTGACCTCAAAAAACTGCGCCAGTATTTCTCATGGCAAGCCTTACATATAGCGTAAACGCTTTTGGTACCTTATATACATTCGAATGGCACAAAATTTCCAAACCCTTCTACGCTGCCTCATAGGGGATAATAAACAAAAAAAAAAAAAAAAAAAAAAAAAAAAAATCCTCCCCCCCCATATTTTAACCATACATTTGCAAAAAGCATCGTTTACCTTTCTATCAATTTTTTTTTTTGTTCTTTATTCAGAATGATCAAATGTTTCACATATGAGAAAATTTTTTACTTTAAAATGTTTCACCATTTTTGAGACTTCCTTTACCTTTCTACCTTCAACTCATACGAACTATGAACACTTTAACGCGTCCCACTCTATATGGAGAAGGGAAGGGAAGGTTTAATACTACCATAAAAAAGGACGCAGTTCGTCCATTTAGCTACCATCAACATGCTTCACCACAAGTGGAACAGACACATATACACATGCCACTAGGATATTAAGCCTTCACAAATATCAGGGACATTGTTCCCCATAAGCCATTGCTTCCATTTGTCCATTCGCCCCTGCCAATTTCACAACATCGGACAGAAAGCGGAGTGCTTTTTTTAACTAATTAAACTGTAACATTGTTAATTCATAATTCTTATCTTTTCACCGTATGTTCTTTAAATATGCAGTTAAAGAAAAAAAAAAAAAAAGGAAAAAAGAAAATGTAAAATGTAAAATGTAAAATGTAAAACGCAACGGGTAAGAAAAAAGAAAAAATATTTTTTAAAAAAACGCCTTTAACAACGCTTATGCGATATATTAGTTGGTCTACTTCTTCATAATGGTGAGGTGGCATCTTCCACAGTAGTCTCTATTAAAATGAGCAGCCATCAAGGTGCCAGGTGCACAATTATCACACTGCTTTTTCAATCTAAACACTTTTCCATCGTCCCCAACTTTGTAAAATTTAAGTACAGCCAATTTGACCTTTTTCTTCTTATGTTTCTCCTTTTTGGGTTTCTTGTAAACTTTCTTTTTCTTTTTCTTGCCACCACCAAGTAATGCGAAGTTTAAGTCTATGGTGTATTCCTAAAAGCGATTGCGATATATGGGGAGGACACACAAATGAGTAATTTGGATAAGCACGAAACGGAACATTACGCAAAGAAACGTCCACAGCGTTCCACGCTCTGTATAACGTAAAATGAAACATGCATCTATTCTCCCTTAAGAGAAACACTTCCATGCAGCGAAAAATGAAATAGTAGGCACACCAAAACGTTCCCTCTTACACCAAATAGTGCATACAGAAAAAAAAAAAAAAAAAAAAAAGACGATAAGCAACATAATGTACATTTTTATTTTTTCAGATATTATAAACGCGAACACATTTTATATTCTCATGTCCCTACTTGCTTTTGACATGTTTTATCATCATGAAAAATAAAAATTCTACATTATCGAGGCAGACCATTCGCGGAAAAAATATACCACGTAAAGTCCTCCACACAATACAGCAAAAAAGTGTCGCCACTCAGGCGTCACACAAATGTATTAACGCGAACTAAGTAGCAGATGCCTCTTAATTCATTCGTACACTGAGCTACGAAATAAGTTTCTACGTTTCTCTTTCTTATCTGCACTCCTTTCCAATGGTCACCAAAGGCATGCCACAAATATGCAACAGGTTAATCACGCTCTTAAGATATACAATGAGAGGATGTCTCTCACTAGGGGCGGTATCACGAATGCGACAAATCGCAACTCATTACACCGTCAACTACATCACGTATATATATTAATGACGATTCATTTTTTACTCCATTGTTGTTAATTGCCCCCCTTTTTCAACTTACAAGTTCATTCTCGTGAAGGTCCATAAGCTCCTCGTCTTCCAATTGGCGGCCATTTTTGAACAACCTTTGCACCTCACAAGGGATACCTACACAATTTTTTTTGGGTTAGAAGAAACAAGTATGAGTTAAATATGTAAACACACATAATACGTACGCAGTGGTACACTTAGAGGACGGGCCACTACGAGCAGCCTGGTCCACACTCCACATACGGGGTGAGAAAAAACAGCAGGACAAAAAAAAAAAATAACATCACACGTACAATCTTCACAAACACAAAATAAAAACTCAGCTCAGTTCTTAACATAAACGTAGGGGTATCAATATGTGACACAAGGTTCTAAGGCTTGTATAAGGAGGGATCCCCACATAATAAGCGGGGAATCAAAATAAAAAAAAATAATAATAAAGGGCTGCGATCCATGTATATCGTTTTTGCTAACCTTTCAACTCAGATATCTTCTCCTTCACATCTTTTATGCTACTAACGTTGAATGACTCAATACATAATGAGTCATCATACGGGATGTTTATAAAAATTTGCATTCTGATCTGGTTTTGTAAAATTATACAAGGGAACTTTTCCTTTTTTAATTTTCAATCCTGTTTATTAAAATTCTACAGAAAAATGAAATTAAATAAAAGTATACATTTGGTTTTTTTAAATATGAAAATGGGAGTAATTTTATTTTGCTTAAAAAATTTTCGTTCATTCGCTTAATCATTTTTAAACAGTCCTCGTTTTAAAAATAAAGAAATGTATACAATAATTTTATATAATATAAAAAATAATTATATGCCATAAAAGCTCTTGCACTGCGGCATCGCTTGTACTTATACGCGCAATATGATACGGTATTATTTTATTTGTGTACAAAAAGCTAAATTTATATGCGCTTAAAAAAGTTTACTTAAAAACTGCTTAAGCCTGTAAAATCCGAAGCCAAGTTTATATGTCGCACTGGTGATTGAAGTGGTAAAGGGGAGATTGCCCCTACGGGCATGGCGAAAAGGTTTTGTGCGTATTCCCCATTTTTGCTAGCTTTCCGCAAGGTTCTATGCACCAAATTAGTCACGCGTGCAGGATGATGTATTGCCCTTACATGTGTCGTGGCCGCTTTGTATATGCATATACATGTTCTGCGCGTTATGTAGAAAATTTTGTTCCGTGTTGTTCGAAAGGCTCCTATATAATTATATATTGAAAAGGGGCCAAAACACAGAATCGAGCGGACGCTTTAAAAAAAAAAAAAAGGAAAATCCCCGTGGGGGGCTGTTTTTTCTGTTTTAAGCCGCTTTACGCTGCATACAAAATGGGGTTAGCCAAAACGGTAACAAACCAAGCGAGTAATTCACGGAGCATACGCAGTAGTTGTCACAGTTAAAAAAAAAAGTACATGTATTTATGCCGCATATGCTTATAGTGTAATATATATTCTGTTGATGTATATATACCCACTTTTGTATTTTTTCCACTAAGCCCCTTAAAACGCGCATCAAAGGCAAAATCCATAGAAGCGGGAATGATCCTACTGCGCGTGGAAAACATGATGTGTTCACGAAATCATTTTTCAACTTTCTGCTCAAGTAAAAAAAACGTACATGTTTGTGGTGCTACGTTCTGAGCATGGCAAAAAACACAAGAAACTATAAATATTACTCCTTAATTTTTTTATCTAAACCAAATCACATTTATTTATCGTCAAAATGGTTCATCTTTATTGAATGAATGATGTTGCAACAATTGCTCATCTCGCATAAACACATTTCCCCTTTTTGAGCAATCGCGTGGAAAAAAAAAAAATAATAACATCCCTTTCGACTGGTATTCAAATGTTAAATGGTACGTTTTTATTTAACCAAAACAGCTTTATTTTTTCTTTGTTTTGTTCGAAAAATGATAAACAAAGGAAATGGAAAGTGAAAGAAACTGCATAAGTACAATTATGTGCAGAATGATTAAAAAAAAAAAAAAAAAGGGTAAACTTTGCAAAACGAATTTGGCCACATGTATTGCTAATAAATTGGCATAAGCATTAAACGCACGTGTAAGGGTACACACGAAGGGAACATAAAACACGTATATTGGCTACGTATACGTTCGGACATGTTCATATGTAAATGTACAAATGACAGATAAACGTAGAAACAGTAAAAAAAAAAAAAAAAAAAAAAA